>NC_082710.1:145562504-145575004 GCF_030144855.1 Hypanus sabinus | reverse complement strand
AATCAATTCAAAATAATGACTATGTATCACACCTCACTGTTGACTTGACGTTGATAAATTCGTTGAGCTTTACTTTTGGAATGGCTGAAATCATCTTAAGTTCTCCAAATCATGGAACAGACAAGAGACCAGATAAGGGAATTCCAGTGAACCTGGTTGCACTTGCTTCACAGGAAGAAAACATGGGAATAAGACCATAAGAAATAGGAGCAGAACTAGGCCATTTGGGCCATCAAATCTGCACCACCATTTGATCATGATTTCATTCTCAACCCATTCTCCTGTCTTTTCCCCGACACCTTTCACACCCTGACTCATCAAGAGTCTATCAACCTTTGTTGGGATAGAATTGTGGGAAAACTGTGGGAGACTTGGGATTTTGCAGTAGCGAACCAGGATGAAGAAGTGGAGGGATGGGTTAGTAAATTTACTGATGATACAAAGGTTGGGGTGTTGTGGATAGTGTGGAGGGCTGTCAGAGGTTACAGCAGGACATTGATAGGATGCAAAACTGGGCTGAGAAGTGGCAGATGGAGTTCAACCCAGTTAAGTGTGAGGTGGTTCATTTTGGTAGGTCAAATATGATGGCAGAATATAGTATTAACAGTAAGACTCTTGGCAGTGCAGAGGATCAGAGGAATCTTGGGATCCGAGTCCATAGGACACTTAAAGCTGCTGCGCAGGTTGACTCTGTGGTTAAGAAGGCATACAGTGCATTGACCTTGATCAATTGTGGGATTAAGTTTAGGAGCTGAGAGGTAATGTTGCAGCTATATAGGACCCTGGTCAGACCCTACTTGGAGTACTGTGCTCAGTTCTGGTCGCCTTACTACAGGAAGGATGTGGAAACCATAGAAAGGGTGGAGAGAAGATTTACACGGATGTTGCCCGGATTGGGGAACATGCCTTATGAGAATAGGTTGAGTGAACTCAGCCTTTTCTCCTTGGAGAGATGGAGGATGAGAGATGACCTGATAGAAGTGTTTAATATGATGATAGGCATTGATTGTGTGGATAGTCAGAGGCTATTTCCCAGGGCTGAAATGGCTAGCATGAGAGGGCACAGTTTTAAGGTGCTTGGAAGTAGGTACAGAGGAGATGTCAGGGGTAAGTTTTTTTACGCAGAGAGTGGTGAGTGCGTGGAATGGGCTGCCGGTGACGGTGGTGGAGGTGGATACGATAGGGTCTTTCAAGAGACTACTGGGTAGGTACATGGAGCTTAGAAAAATAGATGGCAATGAGTAACCCTGGGTAATTTCTAAGGTAAAGATATGTTTGGCACAGCTTTGTGGGCCAAAGGGCCTGTATTGTGCTGTAGGTTTTCTATGTTTCTAGAAACTTCCCAAAACTAGCATCAATGGCACCTATGGAGAAACCATTTCAATTGATGGGAGAGTTGGAGCCCTGAGACTGTGAAATGAAGGGAATTGGTGGAGGAGCCACAAGGGAGGGGGATAATGTTTTTATGCAGTGAGGTGCTCCAACATCAAGTGGAAACAGAACATAGGAACCTATACTCAGTGACCACTTTATTAGCTACCTCCTACGCTCAATAAAATGGTCACTGAGTGTATGCTTGTGATCTTCTGCTGCTGTGGCCCATCCACTTCAAGGTTTGATGTGTTGCACATCCAGAGATGTTCTTCTGCACACCACAGCTGTAACACATGGTTATTTGAGTTACTGTTGCCATCCTATCACCTTGAACCAGTCTAGCCATTCTCCTCTGACCTCTCTCATTTTTGCCCACAGAACTGCCGCTCACTTTTTGCACCGTTCTCTGTAAATTCTAGAAACTGCTGTGCCTGAAAATCCCAAGAGATCAGCAGTTTCTGAGATACTCAGAAAGTCCCATCTGCCACCAACAATTATTCCCTGGTTAAAGTCACTTAGATAACATTTCTTCCCCATTCTGGTGTCTGGTCTGACCAACTGAACCTCTTGACCATGTCTGTATGCTTTTCTGCATTGAGTTGCTGCCATATGATCGGCTGGTTATATATTTAGCGAGCAGGGGTACTGGTGTTCCAAATCATGTGACCACTGAGTGTATAGTTGCATAAGGAAATTACAGTCTGGTGCAGTCAGGGGAGAGAAAAGGGAATAATTTGACTGTAATGAACAAAGCTCTGGAGGGACTCAGCAGGTCAGGCAGCATCTGTGGAGGGGAGGCTGGACAGTCAAGGAACCTTCATCTGAGTCCATCCAACAGTTTGTTATTGCTCCACATTCCAGCAACTTCAGCCAAATAATTTGATAGCTTTTTCAAAGAGCCAGCACAGGGGGCAAGTGTCCTACCTCACTATCACATGATTATTTATCTTCCCGAGGTGCCTTTCACAATTGCCATTATCCACTTACCTACATTGCCCCCCCACCTTAGTATTCACATAACTGAGTGCAAAGTACTGAGAACAGGGCTTCCTCTGGTCTTTCTCTTCAGTCCCGTTCCCCCCCACCCCCGACCTTCACAGAACACTACATTCCTCCAGAGCAACACACACAAGATGCTGGAGGAGCTTAGTAGGTCAGGCAGCTTTTAAAAGAGGAAATAAACAGTTCACGTTTTGGTCTGAGAGTGTTACTGCTTTCTCCAACTCTGGTCACACATCCCACATCGCCATCACTGCCCACCAACCTTATCCTAAATCACCATCAGCTTTCCCCCTGTGAGACGAGCTTCACCATTTCACCAGCATTTTGGCCCCTATTCCTAGTGTGTCCCCTTTGGAGCAAAGGCCAGTTTATAACTTCTGAGAGGCAGCCAGAGATGTTAAAACTGCCATGTGGATGCAAATGGCATAGTTGCCACTTAGCTACGCCGAGCTTTCAAATGATGTCTCAAAGCTGATACAGAAAAACTTGTTAAAAAATTATTTCCAGTTCTGTTGAAGTGTTCCACCCACTTCTTGATTAGTTTAATACCTTTCAACCATCAGGCTCCTAAATCAACATGGATAACCTCATTCACCTCAGCACCGATTTGATCCCAGAACACAACCTGTGGACTCACCTTCAAGGACAATACAACTCATGTTCTCAGTCTTGTTTGACTTATCCACTATTTACTTATTTTTTTATTTTTGTTTTTACTTATTTTTTTATTTTTGTTAGTTTGTTTTTCTAGTTTTCTTTTTATTTGCACAATTAACCTTCTTGTGTACGTTGGTCACTTGTCAGTTTCTGTGTGTAGTTTTTCATTGATTCTATCGTGTTTCCTTGTACTACTGTGAATACTGGAAAGAAATTGAATCTCAGGGTAGTACAGTACTATGCAAAAATCTTGGGCACGTGTAAAAAATCTGTAAAGTGAAGAAGCTTTCAAAAATAATGAAGCTACGTTTCTAAACCTGAAAAAAACCATAAAGGGTAGTAAACAGTAAAAAAAAATAGAAGAAATCAATATTTGCTGTGACCATCCTCTGCGTTTAAAAGTGCATCAATTCTCTTAGGTACACTGTTGTGCAGTTTTATGAGAAAATTGAGAAGTTGTTCCAAACGTATTGGAGAACTCACCACAGTTCTTCTGAAGACTTTGGCTGTCTCAGTTGCTTCTGCCTCTCCAGGTAATCCCAGACATCTATGATGATGTTGAGATCAGGGCTCTGTAGAGGCCATAATATCTGAAACCATATAAAATGCCTGAGGTGCCTAAGGCTTTTGCACAGTACTATTTACGGAGACGTACATGTTCTTTGATAACAAATTTACTTTGAACTTTGAACTTAATTCAATTCCAGTAATGTGCTCAATAAAATAAAATGAAGTCACAGGCATTTCCAGTGTCGTAGACAGACCCATAACTGAATAACACAGAGCACTGAAATGTAAATGTAATGCCTGCAATTTAGTCCCAGGAATCATAAATTGACTCTTTTACAATCGGTGAAACCGTCTTAGCATGCTGCTAGGTTTCAAATATTACCAACTCTTTGTGCTTCTGGTAGCAGAGTGCTGGCTTAAGCAGGGAAAGATCCAGACTCTTTAATGTTATTTCCCTTGGAATGCCAATGACTAACCATGGCTTTACATACACTCCTGTGTTTTCCTCGAACCCTCCACCATATTATCATGTTTTAACTTATGCAGATTTGCTTATTTGGTAAATTACCCATTGGTCCTATTCACATTTAAAATGCTTTCTTCAGCAAATAGGTCCAATGATAATTTCTACAGAAAGAAATAATCAAAATTAAAGAAAACCTGATAACTCCAGGAGAATTATTGTGTGTGTGTGTTTAAAATTGTACATTTCGTCACAATTCAACATAGACAGAATGTACTTTGCTATCGCAATGAAGCTGTTGGTTGGTTCTCGATTCTAACACAAGCTGCCTCATACTCTAAGTCTCTCCTTCAGAGCACCATTTTAGACTGTAGCCCTGTAGCATTCAGTCTGTGTAATTTTCTCATTACCTTCAATTGTCAAACAATCATGCGATGTAACCTATTTAATGAAAGGTGTGGAATAAACATTGTATGGTTTTGATAACTCAAAATTTAAACAATAAAGTGAAAGGATTAAAACAGGATAATGTAGAAAAATATGGGATATATGATATAGTTGAACATTCTCATGTCTTGTTATTTTGAGGAAACCTTTCAGAGATTTGAGCAGGTAAAATCCAGCCTGCGTGTCAGCAACAGGGAACCTCTCCAGGTACCAGCATATGTCTGCAAATTACAAGCAGTGTGCCTGTGACATTTGGCTCCCTGCTGCCAGCAGCCATTGTTCTGTGCCATCAGCAATCAGACCCTGGTAATGTTCCATCCTTTCCTCTCTTTTTTATGAAGGCAGAGGATGTGCCGATGGACAAGGGGATTCTGGAGAGGTTCTTGGGAATATGTTGCTTTTCCTACCTCCAGAGTAGGTGACCATAGGTACAAGCATTCAGCCCACTCTCTGAACCACTAACTCTCTCAAACTGAACTGTTCCCACTCTTTTAACTCTAAAGCTCATAGGGCAGAAGGCCATTCAGTCCTTTTTCCAAGTGCTGGTCCATGAAAGGACTCTGCAGTGAGATTAACTTTTTTCCCATAAGCACAAAAATCTTCTCATTTCAAGTATTTCCCCAGCTTTCGTACAGAAGCTGGTGTTGGATCTGCCTCCATTGCCCTTTCAGACAACATTTCCCAGGTTATAGCTCCTGCTATATTAGTTTTTAGTAAGGCCGAACAAATGGGCCAACTTAATCGTACAGGGAGGCAGTGTCTCATTGGGTAGTTGATCTCTCACCTCTGGCCAGAATGTTGTAGGATTGACCCTGGCTCACAAGAGATCAGTGCAGAAGCCTAGCCTGACAGGATGAATCTCAGGAAAGTGTCACCAAACACTATCTTGAGCTTCATTCTCTTGCAGGCTTTCACAGGAAAATAAAGAAACACAATAGAATTTATGAAAAATTGTACACAATCTAAGACCAACAAACAACGAATGTGCAAAAGAGGACAAATTGTGCAAATTAAACAAAAAATAATACTGAGACCATGAGTTGTAGGGTTCTTTGAAAGTGGTCTGTATGTTGTGGAATCAGTTCAGAGTTGACGTGAGTGAAGTTATCATTCAGAATTTTGCCACTTTAGGAGCCTGATAGTTGTAGGGTAATAACTGAACCTGGTAGTGTGTGACACAAGGCTCCTGTACTTGGCAGTAGCGAGAAGGTGGCATGGATGGCATCCTTTGTGTGCCCCTTCATAGTTTTTAAGACAATCAACACCTGGCCAGTGACGCATTCACGTTCATGTGAGCTTGCTCTGCAGCGTTCTGCATTATGACTGACAACAATTCACAGCACTGTCAGAAATCTTGGACGAGATTTGAACAGCTCTGTAAAAACACATCTTTCATTTTTAAATGTCTTGCCATGATTTTGATTGCTGGAGGTTCTGAGTGTCTCTGAATTTGGAAGGAGGAGCAGGCTCCATCATTAACAGGGCTTTTACACAATAACAGTTCATTAGAATTCTCAGCTCCTCTATACTGCATACTTTCCCATCAGTAGTTTTTTTTCCACACTAGCCCATCTATCTTATTTTAATTCCTTTAATAATTTGTTTTCAGTTTGACTTTGCAGTGAGAAGACAGAACTAAGGAATCAGTAACATGTACAGAGAGAAAGAAATTGTTACATTTGGAAACACCAACACTTCCTTTCACCAACAGATGCTGCCCGACCTGCTGAGTTCCTCCCACAGATTGATTGCTGCTCCAGATTCCAGCACCTGCAGTCTCTTATGTCTCCATGCTGTAGATTCAAAGATTCATTGACTTCTATACACTGAGGAAACAGGTCATTCAGCCCAACTCATCCATGGTGCCCACTAAAAGCTAGTCTCTTTTGCCTGTGTTTGGCCCACATCATTCTAGATTGTGTATTGAGCAATGAGGAAGGGTTAGTTAGCAATCCTGTCGTGCAAGGCCCCTTGGGTAAGAGTGACCATAATATGATGGAATTCTTCATTAAGATGGAGAGTGACATAGTTAATTCAGAAACAAAGGTTCTGAACTTAAAGAAGGGTAACTTTGAAGGTATGAGACGTGAATTAGCTAAGATAGACTGGCAAATGATACTTAAAGGGTTGACGGTGGATATGCAATGGCAAGCATTTAAAGATCGCATGGATGAACTACAACAATTGTTCATCCCAGTTTGGCAAAAGAATAAACCAGGGAAGGTAGTGCACCCATGGCTGACAAGGGAAATTAGGGATAGTATCAAGTCCAAAGAAGAAACATATAAATTAGCAAAAAAAAGCAGCACACCTGAGGACTGGGAGAAATTCAGAGACCAGCAGAGGAGGACAAAGGGCTTAATTAGGAAAGGGAAAAAATGATTATGAGAGAAAGCTGGCAGGAACATAAAAACTAACTGTAAAAGCTTTTATAGATACGTGAAAAGAAAAAGATTGGTCAAGACAAATGTAGCTCCTTTACAGTCAGAAACAGGTGAATTAATCATAGGGAACAAAGACATGGCAGACCAATTGAATAACTACTTTGGTTCTGTCTTCACTAAGGAGGACATAAATAATCTTCCAGAAATAGTAAGGGACCGAGGGTCTAGTGAGATGGAGGAACTGAGGGAAATACACGTTAGTAGGGAAGTGGTGTTAGGTAAATTGAAGGGATTAAAGGCTGATAAATCCCCAGGGCCAGATGGTCTGCATCCCAGAGTGCTTAAGGAAGTAAGTAGCCCAAGAAATAGTGGATGCATTAGTGATAATTTTTCAAAACTCCTTAGATTCTGGATTAGTTCCTGAGGATTGGAGGGTGGCTAATGTAACCCCACTTTTTAAAAAAAGAGCGAGAGAGAAACCGGGGAATTATAGACCGGTTAGTCTGACATCGGTGGTGGGGAAAATGCTAGAGTCGGTTATCAAAGGTGTGATAACAGCACATTTGGAAAGAGGTGAAATCATCTGACAAAGTCAGCATGGATTTGTGAAAGGAAAATCATGTCTGACGAATCTTATAGAATTTTTTGAAGATGTAACTTGTAGAGTGGATAGGGGAGAGCCAGTGGATGTGGTATATTTAGATTTTCAAAAGGCTTTTGACAAGGTCCCACACAGGAGATTAGTGTGCAAACTTAAAGCACACGGTATTGGGGTTTGGTATTGATGTGGATAGAGAATTGGTTGGCAGACAGGAAGCAAAGAGTGGGAGTAAATGGGACCTTTTCAGAATGGCAGGCAGTGACTAGTGGGGTACCTCAAGGCTCAGTGCTGGGACCCCCATTGTTTACAATATATATTAATGATTTAGACAAGGGAATTAAATGCAGCATCTCCAAGTTCGTGGATGACACAAAGCTGGGCGGCGGTGTTAGCTGTGAGGAGGATGCTAAGAGGATGCAGGATGACTTGGATAGGTTAGGTGAGTGGGAAAATTCATGGCAGATGCAATTTAATGTGGATAAATATGAGGTTATCCACTTTGGTTGCAAGAACAGGAAAACAGATTATTATCTGAATGGTGGCCGATTAGGAAACGGGGAGATGCAACGAGACCTGGGTGTCATTGTACACCAGTCATTGAAAGTGGGCATGCAGGTACAGCAGGTGGTGAAAAAGGCAAATGGTATGTTGGCATTCATAGCAAAAGGATTTGAGTACAGGAGCAGGGAGGTTCTACTGCAGTTGTACAAGGCCTTGGTGAGACCACACCTAGAATATTGTGTGCAGTTTTGGTCCCCTAATCTGAGGAAAGACATTCTTGCCATAGAGGGAGTATAGAGAAGGTTCACCAGATTGATTCCTGGGATGGCAGGACTTTAATATGAAGAAAGACTGGATTGACTAGGCTTATACTCACTGGAATTTAGAAGATTGAGGGGAGATCTTATTGAAACGTATAAAATTCTAAAGGAATTGGACAGGCTAGATGCAGGAAGATTGTTTCCGATGTTGGGGAGGTCCGGAATAAGGGGTCACAGTTTAAGGATAAAGGGGAAGCCTTTTAGGACCGAGATGAGGAAGAACTTCTTCACGCAGAGAGTGGTGAATCTGTGGAATTCTCTGCCACAGGAAACAGTTGAGGCCAGTTCATTGGCTATATTTAAGAGGAAGTTAGATATAGCCCCTGTGGCTAAAGGGATCAGGGGGTATGGAGAGAAAGCAGGTACAGGGTTCTGAGTTGGATGATCAGCCATGATCACACTGAAAGGCGGTGCAGGCTCAAAGGGCCGAATGGCCTACTCCTGCACCTATTTTCTATGTTTCTATGTATCACTCTAAACCTTTCCTGTCCATGTCCTTATCCAATTTGTCCTTTAAATGTTACCGTAGCTACCTCAGCCACTCCCCCTGGTGGTTTGTTCCATATATGCCCAACCAGGAGAGGTTTAAGAGGCAATTGACAAATGAAAGCAGATGGAACAAGTTGACTGGGTAACAGAGTCGGCGTGAACCAGTTCGGCTGTATGACTCTGTGTCACAGATCTGTTTTATATATTTTTCCTGTCATCTTAAACCTATGCCCTCTAGTTCCCCTTACTGGGAAAAAATACTGTGTGTGTTCAATATGTCTATAATCCTCACAATTTTATATGTTTATAATGACACAGGTGAGGGCCCGGTCGGTCAGGTTTGACCATGGATATTGCATCCTAGCCTGGGCAGTACAATATGGAGAACAAGCTGTTGCCCATGTAGCAAGCTCCCCCTCTCCATGCATCTAATGAGCCCAAAGGAATGGCTGATCGATACAGCTTGTTATCAGCAGCATCACAGGAGTTGTCAGTCAGTATTGAACTCAATTTAGGACTGCCTTAGGGACTCCAGTTCCAGATTTTTCCCTCGGGCTTTACTCCCAAAGCCTACCCCATGAGTGCATATAGCCACGAAGCAGCAGAGGTTTCAGATCAGTTTTCCTTCTCCTAGGTGAGCTGTCAACCACAGCTGCTCGAAGCGATTGGTTTTAAGGCATCAGTAACCCATCTTGGCTCCTTCTCCTGTCAGTGGAGCTGAGCCACAATTGAAAGCCAGGAGCTGGACTTGGTTGTCAGAGGCTATCTGAGTCACATGCCATTGGGAGCAGTTAATAGATGGGGGGGGGCCTGTCCCGGTTACAACCCCAGCAATAACGACCTTAAGGAACCAATGGCACAAGTATGTCCCTAATATTAGGGCCATATTAGTGTTATAATACACCCTTAAAATTGTGACGGTTATAGACATCATGAATCTTTAGATGGACTCTTTATGCTTCTAAAGTAGCAAACTGGAGAGCTGTATGGATGAGGAATAAAATGCGGATTCTTCCTGTTCCACAGCCGCATCCTCTCCCTACCCTCTTCACATAACTGCAATTGTTTTCAACGAGGAGCAGTCACAATGAGTATTCTCAGTTGCGCGTTGGGTAATGATTGGCGAAGTGCTGCATGCTGTGGCTCAGCAAACCAAAACTTATTTCAAATTACAGAATTCTTTTCAAAGCGGAGTTTGTGCTTATATCTGAAGCCCTGCAGAAGTGGGAGAGGGGGCGTTGTTATGGGAATGTTGCAACGGTGGATTCAACCTGAGTTTGGTATTGGTCTATTTATTAGTCTCCCCATATTGTCGGAAACCCCTGGTCTCTAAGTTCAGTTGCAAAAGTTCACTTTAGTGAGGGTGTTAAAGATTACGGGAGAAGGCAGGAGAATGGCGGGGGTGGGGGGGGGAGAGGAGAGCAGTAATAAATTAGCCATGATTTAATGGCAGAGCAGACTCAATGGGCTGAATGGCCCAATTCCACACTCATGTCTTATGGCTTTGAATGTTTATATCAGGCACAATAAACCCAGTGAAGTGAAGCTTGTTTAACTCACCAGCAGCAAACTGTGGCCACTTCCCCTGGGTATCTCTGGTTCCCTCCCGCATCCTGGAGACGTGCTAATAGATATTTGTCACCGTTAATTATTCCAGGTATAGGTAGGTGGGAGATCCGGGGACGGATAATGGGCAACTGAGAGTCAATAGACTCTAAGGATGGAGGTGGAGGAGAGGGATTAATGGGAGTGCCTGAGAGTCTGCACAGAATCGATGGGCCAAATAGCCTCTTTCCACATGTGGAAGAATATAAAAGAGATCTGTTTTACTTAGAACCATTCTGTGGAGAGCATGTCTAGTGCAGGTTTGCAAGTATAATCCAATAAAAGCAGGTTAACATCCAACTGGCCAGGACACTTCACCCCAAAACAATGCCTTAAAATTTGTTCCCATTCAGTCTGTCTGCTCTGTGCCAGTGTTTCTGCCCCACACAGCCATCTGCCCCATCACCACCTTCCCTCAAGGTTGTGAGGGCCTCTGTCGGTCAGGGTTGACCAAGTTGTGTCCCAGCTATTGAAATACGCAAGCCTGGGCAGTGCAATATGGAGAGCAAGCTGTTGCCCATGTAGCAAGCTCCCCGTCTCCACGCACCTGATGAACCAAAGGAAGGGCAGAGACCAATAAAGTTGGACACCAGTAGTGTCGCAGGAGTTGCCAGTCAGCACTGAACTCAACATAAGACTGCCTTGGGGTCTCCAGCTCCGGATTTTTCCCCTCGGGCTTTACTCCCGAAGCCTTCCCCATGGGTGTGTATTGCCACGAGACAGCAGAGATTTGAGATCAGAGTTTTCCTTCTCCAAGATGAGCTGCCACGCATGGCCGATGAGCCCCATCTGCCCAGAGTGACTGGTTTTAAGGTGCCAGTAACCCACCTTTCACTTCTCCTGTCTGTAGGACCGTTTCTGCATGGTTCAGTAGCTAAGCTACCTATGAAGGCCAGGAGCTGGTCTTGGTTGTCAGAGGCTATTTGAGTCGCATGCCATTTGGAGCAGTTAATAGATAGTGGCAACCTATTCCCACTAACCTCCCTGGCTATAACAATCTTCAAGATGAAAGATAAAGAAAGATTATCTTCACTTGTCACATGTACATTGAAACATACTGTGAAATGCATCACTAGCATCATATCAAATCAGTGAGGATTTGCTGGGCATCCCACAAGCGTTGTCACGTCTCCTCCAGCACCAACAGAGTTGCCCACGAGCTAGAAAGCCTAACTGCATGCCTGTGAAATGTAGGAGGAAACCCATGTGGTCATGGGGGGTGAACACACAAACTCCTTAGAGACAGCAGTGAGGATCAAACTCTGATTGGTGACCATTGACACGGTTAAATCATTTAGGCTAACCACCGAGCCTGCCCCTCCCCCCTTTCCCCCTCTCTCCCTCCTCTGTTTATCCAGAAACCTGTCTCTGCTCAACTCCTCCCCATAGGAGTCAGTTTCCCCATTTTCCTTGGGGAAAGGTTTGCCCAAATTCCTTATTGATTGGATTGATTAATTTATGAACCCTTCCAAAGAAATTGGAATCAGCTTCTCCGCATCAAGCTTTAACAATCCTCAACTCTTTTCAGAGCCAGCTGAGTGATATCATCAGTTCAGGTAACAGCCTTGTGAATCGTCCCTGCATTCTCGCCGGTGTCTGCTCTGTCCTCCGTATGGTGGAGCCCAGCGCTGTGTATGTAAACCCCGGTGCAGGTGTGCAGAATGACTGACAGGAGTTATTTGAATCCTTGAAAGAGATTCAAGTTGATAAACCTAACAAATCATACTGATGCTCACATTGCCTTGCATTTTTTATCTATAAATGGAATAAATTAATGCATAAATAGCATGTATCATTAACATAAATGCTGCCATTTAACAGGAAATTACAATAATCGGCAACAAAATTGCAATTATGTCAGTCGAGGTAAGATTGCACTTTTGCAAAGGAATCACATAAAAAGTGAGATGTAGAAACAGGTCGTTCTGCCCCTCTGCTCCATGCTGGGCTTCCTGTATTACATCAGCCCTCTCCTGCACCTCACTATCTCCTCCCTTCAGCTCCTTGACCATTTATCCGGCTACCTCATACATTGGTCAATTGGTTTATAGGCATGCCTAATAATGTGGCCTCAGTAGTGGAATCCAGTGTGAACTTCTGCTGCTGTGGCCCATCCACTCCAAGGTTTAATATGTTGTGCCTTCAGA
>NC_082710.1:145320004-145560004 GCF_030144855.1 Hypanus sabinus | reverse complement strand
TGTACCCAGGAATCTTTGAAAGGCAATGGCAGATACTGTAGTTGGAGGACCTCCTGATCAAATATGAGTGACTAATGATTCCAGACTGCTAACAGCAGTTCAGATGCATCCCGTCAGGGTTTGGAGTAGGTATAAATGTTCAAATCACTATGGTTTGGGCTTTAGAATCAGGAATCAATTAGTTTGTTCTACAGTTTGGAGCAGGGTGTGAGTATCTCCATCAGTATCAGCAGACCTGAACAGTGACGCTCATGCAAGTGCTCTGTACGTGCATTGGCTCCCACCCTTCCCAAACTGCAGCAATCAGTCCACTCCAGAAAGTCTCTCTTTGGCTGTAGTTGCTTTGAGATGTCCTGAGGTCAAAAGTGGCACTGTAGAGATGATCAAGAAAAATTATTTGTTTAGTAACATCTTGGCTGTATTATCCACGAGAGAATACATAGAGCACACAACATAGAACAGTCCAATAAAGGAACAGGAACTTTGGCCCACTGTGAATGTGCTGAACACTACGTGAAATTAAGCCAAACCTGGGCTATGGTCACGGTACAGGTCAATGGAAATAGGCAGAATAATAATTTGGCAAGGACTAGATGGGCCAAAGGTCCTGTTTCTGTATTATCATACTCAATGACTCTTCTACCATGTGCAGTGTGCGGGAACAGTTACCTGTGGCCATTTGACAGCAAGTTTTAGACCTTGCTTGCAAAACAGAATGATTTGCAGTGAGAGATATTTTGGATGGAGCTTGGCTTCTGATCGATGGGGAGAGGCAACACAACACTCCCCACCCACCTCTCCCCATTGCTGTGCCACTAAGTATAGACCCAAGCCCCTTATGGAAACCTCAAATTAATCTTCTTTCCCAACTCTGCTCGGCCTGTACTTGCTGGAGTGTAGAAGAATAAGGGTGTTCTCACTGAATCTCATCAAGTATTGAACGGCCTAGATAGAGTGGATGTGGAGAGGATGTTTGCTATAGTGGGTGATTCTAGGACCAGAGGGCGCAGTCTCAGTATAGAGGGAAGTCCATTTAAAGCAGAAAGGAGGAAGAATTTCTTTAGCCAGAGGATGGTGAATCTGTGGAATTCATTGCCAGAGATGGCTGTGGAAGCCAAGTCATTGTGTATATTTAAAGTGGAGGCTGATAGGTTCTTGATTAGTCAGGGCGTCAAAGGTACAAAACATGAAAATAGGGTTGAGAGGGATAATAACTCAGCTACAATGGAATGGTGGAGAAGACACGATGGGCTGCATGGCCTAATTCTGCTCTTATGTTTTATGATCTTAAGCTCCCCCCCACCTCTTCCTGATTCTGATAAAATCGTTTTCTTTGATGTCAATTTTGTCTTTGTTGCCAATCAGTGTTTAATCTCTCGGCCAATGAGAACAGTACCTCTCTCTACTCTGTATCTCTGTGCCCTCATAGCCTCTGTTTCAGGAACAACCTTTGATAGCTCCAGTCATCCGCAACCCCATTGTCTATATCAGCCTTGGAACACTGTTTCCTTCACAGATCTTCATTGTCAGTAACATTTTTATCCATGTTTTAAATCCAAATCCAAGGGCTCCTGCTCCTCTCAGTTGACCTGAGACTCCACAAGGAATCCACACAGTGAAGTGAAAATCACCTCGGTGCCCGTTGAACTTTGAAACCATTTTCAGAATACTTTATGAAAGAAAAATAAAATGGAGAGATTGCACCTTTCTCTGCCTCTGAAAGCCTAAATTACATCACAATTAGAAAATCAGTAAATTAGTAAATTGGTTTATTAATATCACATGTACCTGGGTACAGTGCCACTAATAATTTACCAAAGCGCACAGGAAAAACTATCCTGCACACTGTTCATACAGATCAATTCATTACACAGTGCATTATGGTAAAACAATAACAGTGCCGAATAATTGGAATTGGACTTATTATTGTCACATCTACTGAGGTTCAGTGCAAATTTTCCTTGCATATCATTCATACGGATCAAATCATTACTCCAATGCCATAAGACTGAAAAACATAGGAGCGGAATTAAGCCATTCGGCCCCTCAAGTCTTCTTGACTTATTTCATCATGTCGTAGACTCGCACACTACAGGAAACATTCTCTCCACATCCACTCTATCTAGGCCTTTCAACATTTGATCGGTTTCAATGAGATCCACCCCTCATTCTTCTAAATTCCAGTGAGTATGGGACCAGGGCCATCAAACACTGCTCATATGATAACCCTTTCATTCCCAGAATCATTCGCATAAGCATCCTCTGAACCTTCTCAATTGTCAGCTCACCCCTTCTTAGATAAGGGGTCTGAAAGCTGCTCTCAATACTCCAAGTGAGGCATCACTAGTGGCTTATAAAGCCACAGCATTACCTTCCTGCTTTGATATTGGAGTCTTCTTGAAATGAATTCTAACACTGCATTTGTGGTCCTCACTTCTGACTCAACCTGCAAGTTAACCTTTAGTGAACCCTACGAGGACTCTCGTCACTTTGCATTTGATATTTGAATTTTCTCCTCGTTTAGAAAATAGTCTACACTTCTATTCCTTCTATCAATGTGCATAATCATACACTTTCCTGCACTGTATTCCATCTGCCATTTCTTTGCCCATTCTCCTAATCTGACTAAATCCTTCTGCGTCTCCCTGCTTCCTCAACACTACCTACCCCTCCATCTATCTTCATATCATGCGCAAATTTGGCCACAACGCCATTAATTGCATCATCCAAATCACTGACATATAATGTAAAAATAAGTCACCACCAACCAACCAGAAAAGGTTCCTTTTACTCCCACCAATCAGCCAATGCTCTATCCATGTTAGTATCTTTCCTGTAATTCCATGAGTATTAATAACTTGTTAAGCAGCTTCATGTGCAGCACTTTGTCAAAGACCTTCTGAAGATCCAAGTACACAAAATCCAACAATTCTTCTTTGTCTATTCTACTTGTTATTTCTTCAAAGAGTTCCAACTGATTTGTCAGGCAACATTTCCTCTTAAGGAATCCATATTGACTTTGGCCTATTTTACCATCTGCCTCCAAGTACTCTGAAAACTCATTATTAATAATGGACTCCAAACATCTTCCCCAACACAGTCAAGCTAACTGGTCTATAATTTCATTTCTTCTGTTTCCCTCCCTCCCTTCTTGAAGAGTGAAATGACATTTACAATTTTCCGGTCCTCTGGAACCATGCCAGAATCTAGTGCCTTCACAATCTCTTCAGTTACCTCTTTCAGAACCCTGGGGTGTAGTCCATCTGGTTCAGGAGACTTAACTACTTTCAAACTTTTCAGCTTCCCAAGCACCATCTCCGTAGTCATAGCAACTGCACTCACTTCTGCCCACTGACACTCTTGAACTTTCACCATACTGCTAATGACTTCCACAGTGAAGACTGATGCAAAATACCTATTTCGTTCATCAACCATTTCCTTGTCTCCTATTTCTATCTCTCCGGCATTATTTTCCAGCAGTCTAATATCTACTCTTGCCTCTCTTTACCCTTTATATATCTTAAGAAACTCTTGGGATCTTCCTTGGTATTATTGGCTAGCTTACTTTTGTATTCCATCTTTTCCCTCATTAAGACTTTCTTAGTTGCTTTCTGTTTGTTTTTAAAAGGTTCCCAGTCCTCTAACTTCCCAATATTTTTGCTCTATTATCTGCCCCCTCTTTGGCTCTTGTGTTGGCTTTGACTTCCTTTGTCAGCCACGGTTGCATCATTCTCACTTTAGAATACTTCTTCTTCTTTGGGAAGTATCTATCCTGTACATTCTGAGTTGCTTCCAAAAATTCCCATTATTGCTGTTCTGCCATCATCCCTGCTGGAGTCCACTTCCAATCACCATTGGCCCGCTTGTCTCTCATGCCTCTGTAATTCCCTTTTCTCCACTGTGAAACTGATACATCTGACTTTAGTTTCTCCCTCTCAAATTGCATGGTGGATTCTATCATCTTATGATCACTGGCCTCTAAGGGTTCCTTTACCTTAAGCTTTCTAATCAATTCCAGTTCAATGCACACCAAAGCCAGAATAGTTGATCCCCTGGTGGGCTTAACCATGAGCTGCACTAAAAAGCCATCTTGTAGGCATTCTACAAATTCCTACTCTTGGGATCCAGCACCAACCTGATTTTCCCAATCTATCTGCCTATTGAAATCCCCCATTATCCATTGACATGGCTTTTCTATCTCCGGTTGTAATTTGAAGGCCACTTCTATGCTACAGTTCGGAGGCCTGTGTATAACTCCCATCAGGGTCTTTTTACCCTTGCAGCTTCTGACCCACAAGGAATCTGCACCTTCCATTTCAATGTCACCTCTTTCTAATGATTTGATTTCAGTTTTAGTAAACACAGCTACCCTGTACCCTATGACTACCTGCCTGTCCTTTCAATACTGTGTGCATCATTGGATATTAAGCTCCCAGCTACAATCTTCCAGCCGTGACTCAGTGATGCCCTCAACGTCATATCTGCCAATCTCTAACTGTACTACAAGTTCAACTACTTTATTCTGTATGCTGTGTGCATTCAATTATAACATTTTCAGTACTGTATTCATCACCCTTTTTGATTTTGTCTCCCTTTTATAATGTAACTTATCCCATTGACTTCAATTTTGCCCTATTATTAGCCTGCCCTTGCTAGCAGTCTCACTACACACTCCCTCTGTTCGTAAACCAATTTGAGCCTGGCGGTACAAATTAATGTGTTACAGACAACAATAAGATGCAAGACCATGTCAAGGTAGACTGTGACGTCAAGTATCCATTTTGTTACTTTAGGGGACCTTTTAGTAGTCTTATAGTTGCTGTCCTTGAGCCTGGTGGTATGTGCTTTTAGATTTCTGTATTGTCTACCTGATTTGTGGGGCGGGAGAAAGAATTTTATTATGGTGGCTATTTTAATGAGGCAGTGGGAGGTGTAGTCAGAGTCTATGAAAGGGAGGCTGGTTGCAGTTTCTTGTGCTCTTGGGCAGAGCAGTTGCCATACCAAGCCATGATGTATCAGAATGGATACTTCCTATGGTGCACCAATAAAAATTGGTGAGGGTCAAAGGGACCATGCTGAATTTTGTTAGGCACATAGCGTCAGTGTGATTGTACCAGGGCGATGGTACAATTAGCGATGGTCACTCCTAGGCATTTGAAGCTGTAATGCAGTTCAGACTCTGCATTGCTGCAGTGCAGGAAGTACTACAGCCAACAGTACTAGTGGGAGTAGTACTGTCAAGTACGATGTTCTGCTGAGGGGTTATTCCCGTAATGGCGAACGCCTGTGCATGACTTTGTTTCACATGATGAGGCTGATGCCTGGGCAGCCACCGATCAGTCCTTGACAGATCGGGGGTCAGGGTCCAGTGCCGTGGAATGCAAGGCAACTGAAGATCCTTCACTGCTGCGGGTTTCCTCCACCCTCACTGCCGTCGTGATGTGTCATCACCTTCTGCCAGCTCCACCACTGAGGCCTACACACACAGCAGGCTCCGTGCAGCCTTGATTGTGAGAACATCTCGGTGAGCTGTTTATGTGATGTTTACTGAGGGATCAATAGAGGCTCAGGACACTGGCAGGTGCATCATAATCATGCCCTTTGGTCCTAAGCATTCCCCTTGTGGATCAGTCAAATCTAAGCAACAGCAGAGGATTGTACCTATGCTTCCTCTTGGGAAAGATAATCCAATTATCTGACTATTCCCGGGTACTACACTGACGAGGCAGCTTTGAGTGTAGATTAAACCTCAGGAGTGGGACTTGAACCCACAACCTTCTGACTCAGAAGTGAGTGTTCTGCTAACTAGCAATTGGTCCTCAAGTTGTTTTTGATGGTTAATTACTTAATTTGTTCTCTCAATAGTTGGCACCCAGGCCTCTTCACACTGTCTAGCTAACAGTGGATTGTTGAACCCATTCCATTTCCTTCACATTCACTGCCCACACACACTCTCTTTATCACATGCCGATATCTTTACGAGTTCAACCATTCTAAAATGAATTATTTCGACTCAAAAACTGTTTAAACCATGGCTCTTCATGTTGCCTTTGCTGGTGTTTTGGCCTGTTCCAAATATTTCTTTATACAGTCATGACTTTTGATTGCAAACTTAAAATGTACTTTGGGCTCTCAGGAGGATTGGTTCACCATCAGGATAACCAGAACTATCTAAGCAAGCAAATTATGACAAATCATTTCCATGCACAGACTACTGACCTTGTGGAATACGTGATGGGCAATGTGCACTTCAAAGTCTCTTCCTGTCAGACCTTTGATCAGGTAGAGTGAATAATGAGGAGCTGATCAGTGCCCTTCTGAGGGGAAACACCAGTAAAGACTTTGAAATAACAAGAAGCATTTTTGCTTTACAACTAACTCCACCACATCTTCAACTGTGCGCTCAATGGCCCCTTCAGGTACATTTGTTTGTCTGCTCGTAAATGCAAATATTAATCAGCCAATCACATGGCAGCAACTCAATATATAAAAGCAAGCAGACATAGTTAAGAGGTCAGTTGTTGTTCAGAATGCAGAACAAATATGATCAAAATGATTTTGACTAAAGAGTGATTGTTGGTGCCAGACAGGGTGATTTGAGTATCTCAGAAACTGCTGATCTCCTGGGATTTTCACATAAAACAGTCTCTAGTGTTTACAGAGAATGGTGCAAGAAACAAAAATCATTCAGTGAGAGGCAGTTCTGTGGGTGAAAACGCCTTGTTAATGAGACAGGTCTGAGGAGAATGGCCAGACTGGATCAAGCTGACAGGAAGGTGCCAGTAACTCAAATAACCATGTGCTACAACAGCAGTGAGCATCTCTAAATGCACCAGGCATCGAACCTTGAAGTGGATGGACTACAGCTGCAGAAGACCACTTCTGTACCTAATACAGTGGCTGCTGAGTGAAGAACAGAACTGGAACAGGGCCTTTGGTCCATGATGTTGCACCAACCTATTTAAACTAGTAATTAAATTTCTGCAACATCTCATAGAGAGTGAAAGGCAGGACAAAGTACAGAAGAAGTCATGGTTTTCCATGGCAACCCAGAAGACCCCAGTCATAATGACTACTTGTACAACAGGACCTGGACTTCTGAGGTGGAGAGAGTGGAACGGTCCCAGTGAAGAAGCTTTTCAACTTAAAAAAAAAATTCTCCTGGACAGGTTTCTTCAAACTGATGTAGTCGGATATGATGGATGCCAAATGTCTAAGTAAACGTGTCCCAGCTCCCTACACAATGTCCATCCACCTCCATTCTCAGTACATTTGCATGCCTATCCAAGAGCCTCTTACACATCTCTATCACATTTGCCTCCGCTACAACCCCTGGCAGCATACCCCAGGCACCCACCCCTCTCTGCGCAGCGTTTGATGAGGCCTTTCAGCCCATCAAATCGCTGCTGCCTTTTTGAAAGACTGACTGAAATAGTCCCACTTCCCAGCTTTAACCCAATTTCCCCCCCCCCCCACCATCCGTTCATCCATTTTTCCAGTTCCCTTCTGAGAGTCCCACTCCCACTGTCACTTCCAGATTACAGGACCCCACTGTGTGAAAACATTCTCTTCCTCCCACCCTGCCACCTCGCCCCCACCCTGATTCTTCTGCTGATCCGCTTCACCGCGCATTCTCTGGTTTCCACCTCCTTCTCCTACCCTGGAGGCTGTTTCCCAACAGTTACCCTCTCCTGCTTTTGAGCACCTCCATTAAATCTCCCTGTAACCTCTTCTGCTCTGAACTTGAATTTTCAATTTCCTATTCCCAACACATTGTAAAGCAGGGTGATGTTAATGATGTCGGCCTTTCAAAATCAAGAGGTTCACATGCTAAATTAGGTCAAACTTGATTTAGTTTGCAGCAGTGAGCACTCTAGGCCAGTGTTTTAGCTCTGGGACATCAGCGATCCCAGAGGGCTCCAATCCTTTGGGACTGCTTAAAATGGTTAGTTCCAATTCGAGTAAATCTCTGCTGGAGTTGTTCTAATATCTCGTTAGTCTTAGCAATGACAGAAAGGTCACACTATGCAACTGAAAGAAAAAGAGAAGTCTTTGAATTTCTACCCTACTCTTTACTCTTGTAAGAATTTGAGAGCAATGGGATCTATCTTGTTGCCATCACCGAGGTAATAGGAACAATGTTCCTGCCAGGAAAGGTTGCTGGATATGTTCCCTGGATGAGGTAATTTTCTTTTGCAGAGATGTAATATCGGGTAACCCCATGCTCACTGGAGTTTAGACGACTCAAAAGGGGTTCTCATTGCAAACTATTAAGCCCTACAGGGCAGATGCTGAGGGGATGCTTCCTCTTGCTGGAGGGTCAAGATCTATGGAAGTAGGGATTGGAATTTGAGCTGGAAGGTTGAGAATCGTTGGAATTCTCTTCCCCAGAAGCTGTTGGTGGTCAGAGTAGAATGGTAGATACTTGGGTCTGAGTGGATCTGACAGGATATTGGGCAAGATAGAAAATGACCAATGACTTTATTGCATTGGTGAATTGGTTTATTATAGTTACACATACCGAGGTATTCCATCCAAGCAGATCATACCATTCCATCAGTAAATCGAGATAGTACAAGGTAAAGCAGTAACAGAGTGAAGAACAAAGTGTAACGTCGACAGAGAAAGTGTAATGCAGGTGAACAATAAGGTGCAAGAGCATAACAAGGTAGATTGTGAGGTGAGGAGTCCATCTTATCATAGCAGGGGACAGTTCAGTACTGTTACAACCGCAGGTAGGAGCTGTCCTCGAGCCTAGTGCTACGCACTTTCTGGCTTTTCCACCTTCCGTCCAATGGGAGGGGGGAGAAGAGAAAACGTCTGGAGTGGGTCGGGTCTTTGCTTATGCTGGCTGCTTCACTGAGGCAGCACGAAGTGTAGGCAGAATCCATGGAGGAAAGGCTGAATTCCACGATGTGCTGACAACTCTGCGCCTCAAGGGGCTGGGTGATCTATAACTATTGTTTCTTCCCCCCCCCCCCCCATTCTGTCATCCTAATTCTGTGTAGGAAATCTAGCAGCCAGGGTACACACAGGAAGATCCCACAAACAGCAACGTAATAATGACTGGATGGAAATGCTAGCCACCAGGATCCTGACGTCAACTTAGGAACTGATTGTTGAGTTTTGGTGGCAGGCCAGAGCTTACACTAATGAATCAGAATCAGCTGGCACATGGAGAAGATCTGTTTTGTTATCAAAGAACTAATTCCTGGGATTCATGCATCACTGGCAAGGCTGATGGCTATTGCATGGTTCCACGCTGCATTAAATGCAGGTTTGCTGCAGATAATGAGCATGTCTGTATGCTGCTTCATAATCATGCTGTTTTCAGACTTGGGTCACACACAAATCTGGTCAAAACTTAAGTGATATTTAAACAAAATACATTTTCTTTGTTAGCTTTAGAACAATGATTTCTCTTAAAATAAACACGTCGTGCTCATAGCATTAAGACATCTCCACTGGCGAGAGAATCTCAAATAGGGACAGAGTTACAAGATAAGGAGGTGTAGAAAGTTGAGGAATGTCAGGAATTCTCTACCTTGAGTGCTGTGGATCACTGGGAATATTTAAAGAAGAGGTATAATAATTTTTTGAAAGATCTTGTAACTGAGAATGAGGGGGCACTGCACAGAGAGGAGATGATCAGCCATGGTCATATCGAAGTTGGGACAGGCTTGAGGGGCCAAATGGCCTACTTCTACTCCAATTTTTTTTTGTGATCTAGTGCATCAGTTCAATGGTCTATAAGCACTGTACTTCCAGATGCCTTAACTGGACAGTGAGATGTCCCCAGAACTTTGCTTAATGACTGATGAGGTTACTGCAGTCTCTGCTCTAACTGAGGATGTATGTCCAAAGCTTCTGCGGAGCTGATTTGACTGTAATGGACAATCTTTGTTCCTTTTGGAAGAGTTTGAAGGACACCTTGAGCCTTGGAAAAACAAGGTTGAGCCTCCTCACGCTGTGACTTTTACATTTCTGCTGAAGTAATTCACTTTGGAAAAGAGCTCCTTCTTTAATGAGTCAAATCTTGTTCATTAAACCGCATCTCTGCAGTGGTTAAAACGTGGTCTTTGCTGTGTTAATTCTGTTCAGGAGCCAATTCTGCCAGGCAGACAGCTCTGATCATTCCATCTCACTGTAGGACTGACCTTCACAAACCATATTTACCTGATCTCTAAATACGTTTTGCTCAAAGAAGTACCTTATTTTCTATAGAACCTGCATATCTCAAAACACGAAGCATCAATTAAATATTTTTGAAGTAAAGCTACCGTTGTTCAGTAGGATATGTTGTAACTGGTCTGTGAACAGCAAGACCCCACAAATTGAAATGAGTTAATAAGCATTTTTCCTTTTAATTATATTGCCAAGGATACCAAGGAGAAACTTTCTTTGAAACAGGTTCAGAGGACTGCACAGTGACACAGCTAACAGACCCCCCTGCTTCATCAGTCTAGGGATCCAGGCTCAATTCTGATCTCGGTGTGAGTCTGTGAGGAGTTAGCCTGTTCTCCCAGTGACCGAGGGTGCAAGAAAGAGTGAGATGTTTATGGAGAATTTTTTTTTAAATGGCTGCATGATGTCTGGCATGAATTCATTGGGCCAAAAGGCCTGTTTTGGTGCTGCATAACTCTCTTACACAGGGTCCTTTACATGCAATTGAGAGGGCAGGTGGGACTTCAGTTCTCCTCAGGAAAATGTTCCCCTGCAATGGGGCATTCCTCCATTGCTGCCCTTCTCCAAGGCCAGCATCCCTCATATCTGTCCCTCTCCAATTTCAGCACTGCCCTTTGAAGGTGTATCACTCCCTCAGACCTGTTCCTCTCCGAGGGCAGCCCCACCCTTTGACAGTGTGGCACCTCTCAGACCTGTCCCACTCTAAGGCCTGCAT
Source organism: Hypanus sabinus (assembly GCF_030144855.1). Classification (NCBI taxonomy): domain Eukaryota; kingdom Metazoa; phylum Chordata; class Chondrichthyes; order Myliobatiformes; family Dasyatidae; genus Hypanus; species Hypanus sabinus. The sequence goes on along the minus strand of NC_082710.1, from coordinate 145,549,104 downwards.
CATTGATTCGGCACTCCCCCAGACCTGTTGCTCTCCAAGCCCAGCACCACTCTGTTGATGACTTGGTATTCTCTCAGAACTGTATTTCTTCAAAAGCAGCACGCCCCACCATGTGGATCTTCTTCAGTACTGTCCTTTCCGCGCTGTGACACTCTCTCAGTACCGCTCCTCCCGAGCTGTGACTGTCCCTTAGTACAGTCCCTCCCACAGTGTGACTCTCCCTCAGTAACCCCTTCCCACAGTGTGACTCTCCCTCAGTACAGTCCCTCCCACAGTGTGACTCTCCCTCAGTAACCCCCTCCCACAGTGTGACTCTCTCTCAGTAACCCCCTCCCACAGTGTGACTCTCCATCAGTACAGTCCCTCCCACAGTGTGGCTCTCCCTCAGTGCCACCCCTCCCATGGTGTAACACTCCTTCAGTACCACCCTCCCACAGTGTGACCTTCCCTCAGTACCACCCCTCCCACAGTATGACTCTTCCTCTGTATCACCCCTCTCACAGTGTGACACTTCGTTAGAACCGTCTCTCCCATAGTATGACTCTCCCCCAGTACTGTCCCTCAGTACCACCCTCCCAAGGTGTAACTCTCCTTCAGCACTATCCCTCTCACATTATGACTCTCCCTTAATATCACCCGTCCCACAGCGTATGACTCTCCCTCAGTACTGCTCCTCCAATAGTGCTCGAGCTGTCCCTCACCATCTCTCAGTGAGTGTCAGTATAGATAATGATCTTGCGCTAATGTAGAAAGAAGATCTTGTTTAAGTGCTTTGGACAGGCCTCAGCAGTTCAAGGTCTCTTCCCAAATGAAATTAATCCAAGTTACTTCACCTTGAACAGCTTTCTATAGCTCTACCTTTTCTTCCCCCCCCCCACCCAAAAAAAATTGGGTAAAATGTGTGTAATTGTGGAGATAACAGAAATAGGTAATGTAATTCTAGGTTTAATTTAAATCATCTTTAAACACCATGGGTGAATACTTCAAATCTGGACCATTTTCTGCTTTTACCCTATAGATCCAGTCTGTTATTATTCTCTGGCACCAGAGTATGATTTTAAAAAAGTCAAATTAAACTGTAGCTGAAAAATGTTTGATGTTTTGTGACAAGTGTTAATTTAATTCACACCATTCTGGGAACACTGCTTATGTGGAGCATTTTAATTTTCACAAAGCAAGAGAGAGTGCTGGAGATTTCTTTGCATGACATTGTGTGGGTGGGATGGAAGTAATGATTTCAGTCGAAGACTTACCTAGTATCATCTGCCTGAGAGGTTGCAGGGAAGATAAAGTTGGATATTTTTAGGAAAAGTAAACATGCAGAGACCACCAGTGTAATCTAGCAGATGGTATTTGGAGATCCATGAACTGTAGCTGCTGGATTCGAGAGCAGCGCACAAAAAGCTGGGAGGAATCAATGGGTCAGGCAGCTGGAGTTTAGGTGAATAAAGGAGGAACTCATTGAAACCCAGTGAATATTGAAAGTCCTAACTGGTTTGGATGTAGGGATGGTGTTTCCTAAAGTGGGGGAGTCTAAGAGCAGAAGACACATTTTCAGAATAGAAGGATGTCCCTCTAGAACAAAGGCGAGGAGGAATTTCTTTTGCCAGAGGGTGGCAAATCTGTGGCATTCATTGCTACAGATGGCTTTGGAGGCAATTTGAATTTATATTTATAGCAGAGGTTGATAGGTACTTGATTAGTAATGATGTCATAGGGAGAAAGGACAATGGGGGTTGGGATGGATAATAAATCAGCCATGATTGAATGGTGGAGCAGACTTGATGGGCTGAATGATAGAGGGGAGTAGCCAGTATAAAGAGGTGAAGGGATGAAGTGGAACAGGAACTGGCAGGTGACAGGTGGATCCAGGAGAAGAGGGATGGTGGATAGATGACTATCCAGGGAAGTGGTAGAATCTGGGGTTGGGGGTGGTATTGCTAGCAATATGGGAAGAATAAAATGAGTTAGTTTAAGATTCATGGTTGCCATGGATACGGTGGGCCAAAAGGGCCTGTTCTAAGCTGCATAACTGTAACTTAAAACTTCCTTTTTGACTGCAAAGCTTCCTTTTCTTTATCCCAGCAAGCATTTCTCTATTTGAGCTGATGAATCAAAGTTGGGCCTTCAGTATATCCTCCTTCCCCACATTCGGAGTGAGTGAGTGAGCTGCCATTTTGCAACAATTTACGTTTTGACTTCTAGTACTTCAGGCAAAACACATGAAAAGGGAGGTTCAGTCACGGAATGATACATCACCCAGCCCACCGGGCACCGTATGAAAGAATTCTCTCATTAGCACCACTCAGAAGTCAAGTATTTAAGTAAGTGTAGCTTCAGAGCACATCTGCTACCTTGAGATTCATTATCTTGCAGGTATTCACAGTAGAACAAAGAAATACAATAGAACCAATGAAAAGCTAAATACAAGCTGACAATGTGCAAAAGAAGGTAAAAAGTACAAATTTTTAAAAAATCATAACAAGTAAATAAATATCACTGAGGACATGAGTTGTAGAATCCTTGAAAATGAGTCGATAGGTTGTGGAATCAGTTGAGTGTTGAGCTGAGTGAAGTTAACCCCACTGGTTCAGGATCGAAGGGTAGTAACTGTTTCTGAACCTGGTAACACACCCCTTCCCTCCATTCACAAATCTCATTTTCGAATATTTTGTTCCCCCCCCCCCCCACCGATTTGCTTTTGGAAAGTTGCTGTTGAGTCTTCATCCAGTGCCCGTTCAAGCCACACGGCCTGTGACGTAAACCAGAATGTTCACCGTCCCAATGAGAACAACACAAAGGAAAGACCGGCAATAGAAATGAGTGCCTGGTTGCTTCCTTAACATTCGAAAGCAGCAGAGCTATGCAATTGACCTTGGCAACACCCAGCTAGCCCTCTCCACCAGCTGTGATGCATGCTTTATTCTCACAGTGCCGTCTTGAAGTATCCATTAGCTGTTTGTATTATGTTCTCTGTATTATCCAACTGGATTGCTTTGACCAGAATCTTCAGGCATTTGTGGACATTTTTATGCTTTTCCCATTATTTTCAACAATACAGCTTCTAAAGTAACAGCAGTTATTTACAATGAATAGATCAGGAGTGAAAGCCTGTGCTGGCGGAGATAGGAGTCAGACAAAATCCAGTGTTCAGAAATGCACAACGGGCAGTGTAGGTGTTAATTGTTTGCAGGATTTGTCACTGTCGAAGATTAATATCACTGTCCATTGAGTAAAGGCTACCTGTTTGCTCAGTTCTGCAAAGCCAATTTCAAAAATCTCTGGCACGAACCCAGGGCTGGAGCCTGCTTCAGGTCAGTGGGCTTGATTGACAGTTGTGAGTGCAACCTGTAAGCAGGTGGTTTGATTGGCTCCAGTCCTCCATGAGTGAGAGTCGGGTGTCTAGACGCTGCAGCTAGACACCACTTCTGGGCTTCATCCACTTACGTGTAAATAAAATAAAATCAGCACAAGTCCCTGAGTGGTGTGGCCTGAAGATTGACAGGTTGGCATCTTATGCCAACCCGTCAGTCTTCAGGCTGTGTCATAAGATATAGGCGCAGAATTAGGCCATTTGGCCCATCAAGTCAGCCCTGCCATTTCATCATGGCTGATCCGCTTCCCTCTCAGCCCTAATCTCCTGCCTTCTCTCTGTAATCCTCGATGCCCTGACTAATCAAGAATCTATCAGCGTCTGCTTAAATATACGTAATGACTTGGCCTCCACAGTCGCCTGTGGCAACGAGTATCACCCTCTGGCTAAAGAAATTGCTCCTCATGGACGGCTCCATTCTGAGGCTGTGCTATCTGGTCCCAGACTCCCCCACCAGAGGAAGCATCCTTTCCACAGCCACTCTATCAAGGTCTTTCAGCATTCGATAGGTTTCAATGAGATCTCCCCTCATTCTAATGAATTCCAGGGAGTACGGACTCAGAGCCATTGAGTGGTCCTCATATGGTAACCCGGAATCATTCTCGTGAACCTCCTCTGAACCCTCTTCAACGTCAGCACAACCTTTCTTAGATAAGGGGCCCAAACTGCTCACAGTTCTCCAAGTGAGGCCTTCCCGGTGCCTTATAATACATTAACATTATACCCCTTGCTTTTATATTTTAGTCCTCTCAAAATGAATGCTAACATTGCATTTGCCTTCCTCACCACCGACTCAACCTGCAAATTAACCTTTAGGGAATCCTGTACAATGACTCCCAAGTCCTTTTGCACCTTGGATTTTTGAATTTTCTCTCCACTTAGAAAATAAACTACATTCCTATTTCTTCTTCCAAAGTACATGACCATATATTTGCTGACGCTGTATTCTATCTGCTTCTTTGCCCATTTTTCTAATCTATGGCCTCCTTACTTCCTCAACAGTACCTGCCCCTCCAACTATCTTATTATTGTCTGCAACATTGGCCACAAAGCCATCAATTCTATCTTTCAAATTATTGACATAAAATGTAAAAAGAATCAGTTTCAACAGAGACCCTTGAGGAACTCCACTAGTCACCGGCAACCAACCTGAAAGGGCTCCTTATTCCCATTCTTTGCCTCCTGCCAATCAACCAATGCTCGATCCGTGCTGGCATCTTTCCTGTAATACCATGGATATTAATAACTTGTTAAGTAGCCTTGTGTGAGGCACCCTGACAAAGGCCTTCTGAAAATCAAAGTGCACAACATTCACCTGTGTCTATCCTGTTTGTTATTTCTTCAATGAATTCCAAGAGATTTGTCAGACAAGATTTCCACTTAAGGAAACCATGGCCTCTTGGTCTCTTTGGCCTCTTTTATCAGGTGCCTCCAAGTACCTTGAAACCACATCATTAACAATCGACTCCAACATCTTTCTAACCACAGAGGTCAGACTAACTGGCCTATAATTCTGCCCTTCTCCCTTCTTGAAGAGTGGAGTGACAGTTGTAATTTTCCAGTCTTCCAGAACCATGCCAAGATCTATTGATTCTTGAAAGATCGATACTAATGCCTCCACAATCTCTTTGTCAATTTCTTTCAGAACTCTGGGGTGTAGACTATCTGATCCTGATGATTTATCTACCTTCAGACTTTTCAGTTTCCCAAACGCCTTCTCCTTGAAAATGGCAACTTCACTCACTTCTGCCCCCTGACACTCTCGAACTTCTAGCATACTGCTAATGTCTTCCACTGGTGCAAAATGCTCATTCAGTTCATCCACCATATCCTTGTCCTCCGTCTCTCCTGATTATTTCCAGAAGCATGAAATCTACTCTCAACTCTCTTTTACTCTTTATATATCTTAAGAAACTTTTGACATCCTCTTTAATATTATTGGCATGCTTACCTTCATAATCCATCTTTTCCCTCTTTATGACATTTTCAGTTGCCTTGTGTTGGTTCTTATGTATTTCCCAATTCTCAAACTTCCTACTAATATTTGCTCTATGATATGCCCTCTCCATGGCTTTAATGTTGGCTTTGACTTCCCTTGTCAGCCACAATTGTGCTGTTCTAACCTTAGAATACTTTTTCTTCTTTGGGATGTATATATCCTGCACATTCCAAATTGATCCCAGAAATTCCAGTCATTGCTGCTCTGCCATTATCCCCGCTAATGTCCTCTTCCAATCAGCTCTGGCCAGCTACTCTCTCATGCATCTGTAACTCCCCTTTCCACTGTGATACTGATACATCTAACTTTAGCTTCTCTCTCTCAAATTGCAGGGTGACCTTATGATCACTAGCACCTAAGGGTTCCTTTATCTTAAGCTCTGTAATCCATTTCGGTTCATTGCACAACACCAAATCCAGAATAGATCCTTTAGTGGGTTCAACCAGGAGCTGCTCTAAAAAGCATTTTGTTGGCATTGTAGAAACTCCCCCTCTTGGGAACCAGCACTATCCTGATTTTCCCAATCTACCAGCAAATTGAAATCCCCCATGATTATTGTAACATTGTTCTTTTTACATGCCTTTTCTATCTCCTGTTGTAATTTGTAGCTACAGTGAGCAGCCTATGTATAACTCTCATTAGGGTCTTTTTACCCTTCCAAAAAGGATTCTAAACCTTCCAATCCTATGTCACCTCTCTGAAGATTTGATTTCAGTTTTTATCAACAGAGCCACCCTACCCCCAATGCCTGCCTGCCTGTCCTTTCAATACAATGTGTATCATTGGATATTAAGCTCCCAGCTATAATCTTCTTACAGCCATGACTCAGTGATGCACACAACGTCAATCTCTAATTGCGGTACAAGATCACCTACCTTATTCTGTATACTGTGTGCATTCAAATGTGACACCTTCAGTACTGTATTCATCAGACTTTTTGATTTTGTACCTCTTCCGATTTTGCAACTCATCCTGTTAACTGCAGTTTTGCCCGATCACCAGCTTGTCTTTACTAGCAGTCTCACTACACACTGCTTGTTTATAAACCTCATCCTCAGCACTCTCACTCCATCCCCATCCTCCAGCCAAATTGACTTAAAGCCTCCTGAACAGCTCAAGCAAAGCTGCCCACAAAGGTATTGGTCCCTTTTGGGTTCAGGTACAACCCGTCCTTTTTGTATCGATTGTGCCTTCCCCAGAAGAGATCCCAATGATTCCGGCCCCCTGCACCAGTTCCTCAGCCAGGCATTTATCCGCCAAATCATCCTATTCTTACTGTTACTGCTGTGTGTTACGGACAGCGATCCAGAGATCACGTCTCAGGTACCTGAGCTAATTTTATTTTGAATCTGCTTGTGCTGGATCATAACTACAAATGTTTGTATATGTGATTAGTGTGACTCTGTGTGCTGTTTTGCACCTTGGCCCCAGAGGAACGATGTTTCGTTTAACGGTATACATGTGCACGGTTGAATGACAATTGAACTTGAAACTTGAGCTTGGAGCAAGTAACAACATCAGTTTGCATTTTCACCACACCCTTAATGTAACCAAAAGCCCTCTAAGTGTTTCCAGCATCTTATAAAGTACAAAGTGACTCCGAGTTACATGAGGGGATATTAGGGGAAATGAGCATAAGAGGAGGCCTTAAAGGGCGTTCCTGAAGGAGTGGACAGTAATAGACAGGGACTGAGAGAGGGAATTGCAGGGGTGGGGCTTTAGCAGTGAAAGGCATGGCTGCCAGTTAGGTTCAAGAATGAGCAAAAGGCCAGACGGGGAGGAGACAGGCCTCACTGAACACAGGAGGTTTCGTAGATACTGGAAACCCAGAGCAACATACACACACAATGCTGGAGGAACTCGGCAGGTCAGGTAGCATCTATGGAGAGAAATAAACAGTTTGCATTTTGGGACGAGACCCTTTGTCAGTATTGGAAAGGAAGGGAGAAGTAACCAGGATAATAAGGTGGGGGGAGAGGAAGGATTACAAGCTGGCTTCTTCAGTTCTCCATCAGAATCCAATGACAACATCCACTCCTTTAACAGTGAGCTCTTTGATGACTATACAGTCCTATCCTGGACCCACAAGCTCTATTGCAGGTGGGACATGTATATGTGGTAGTGGTGGTAGTGATGGCAACCATGGCTGCATTTCTCCTGGCTCTCTTCTTCTGTCTTCTGGTTGTTCTTTCCATCTCCAGAATATGAACCCCGTCCCTGCACAGCTGTCGCCAAGTGTTACAGTCAACAGCAACATCCTCCAGGTCCTCAGGTCTGATCTTGCACTTCCTTAAAGCATTCTTCGTCCGATCCTTATAGCATTTCTTCGGCCCTCCAGCTGAGCGTCGACCATGATGTAGCTGGCTGTATAACACTCTGCGGGGTAGCCAACATGGGGGCATCCTTATCATGTGCCCCAGCCACTGCAGCTGATGCTGGGTGATCATGGCCTCAATACTGCTGCAGTTGGTCTTTACGAGTAATCCAGTGTGAGGCACCCGCTCACGCCAGGTAATTCCCAGGATGCACTGGAGGCAGCTTATGTGGAAGCGCTGCAAGGACTTGATGAGACAGCTGTAGGTTACCCAACAACCAAGCTTTTGGGTAACAAGCTGGCCAATGATAAGGGAAACCAGGTGAGGGAGAGTGTAAGTGGGTGGGGCAAGGAGAATAAAGTACGAATCTGGGATGTGATAGGTGGATGAGGTAAAGGGCCAAAGAAGTAGGAATCTGATAGGAGAGGATTGATTGTGGACCATGGAAAATAGGGAAGGAGGAAGGGTACCAGAAAGAGTTGATGTGCGGGTGAGAAGGGGTATAAGATGAGGAATAAGAGGAGGAATAGAAAAAGAGAGAAGGGGAAAGAAATCGATATTCATGCCATCAGATTGGAGGCTATAGAGCCATTCTCTAGAGCTAGAGAAGATTATAGACATAGGGTAGGACTGCTAGCCCTGCATTGTCAAAAAGTCATGGCTGGAAATTTCAACAGGGATGTGTTGAGAGGTAGAAATTGGCACTGTTAAATGTGTAACATGAGGAGGGCATGTTTTTAAGGTTAAAGGGAGTAAGTTCAAAGGAGATGTTCTGGGCAGAGGTCTTCAGCATAACGTGGCGAGTGCTGGAAAACTCCAGGGTGCAACGTGCTTGTAGTGGTGAGTGGAACCTAGCCATGATGGACGCAGAGAGTATCTCCACCATGGCCACTTGTGTGCACAGTTTAAAGAACCTGGGACAAAAGAAACATTCTGATGCGTTTATATTAAGTATTCATCTGCCAAAACATTTAACTCCCAATTAAATAAATTGCTCAAGTTGTTCAGAGTTAATGCTCTGACCAAATTAATATGGGCAACAGAAAAACACCTGGCAGTTTTTTGGAACGTTGACAAGGTGCAAAGATTTCAAAGTGATTTTGTATTTCACCTCGCTCCTGTTCCAAAAGAATATAAAAGATTATGGAAAGCAATTTCTGGTAATAGCAATTTCTTGGAGACTATAAACTTGGCTTGAGTGATAAATTCTGGATGTTGTGGCAGAATATCAAAGCCGATAGCTATTTTTGTTTGTCACTTCCTCTCTTGTTGAAACTGATTTAATACTTAATAAAATAAAACTCCTCAAAACTTGCTGTTGTTAAAGAGGAAGATAAAGAAATTGCTTATATTTCCGCTAGTTCCTTCACAACCTGGAGACATCTTTACAGATGTTAAAACAGATGTCTGAAATCAAAATAGAGAAGATGGAAACACTCCGTGGAGAGATAAATAGAATTGGGCCTTGGGTTAGTGACCTTTCACTAGGAGTGGGGAAAATTAGGAATGAAAGAAATAGACCAAGCGGATGAAGGCTTGTATGAGGATGGAGACGAAGTTGTAGTGAAGTTGTATCTGGAGGATGTATAAGTAAGATCTGCAATACCAAATATTGAGTAGCATACTGAGTATTTTTGTAACTCTTGTTTTTCCTTTAGATACAATATCTGTAGTATTTTGGTGTTTTATTGGAATGTGGATAGCTACATTGGGGTGGACAGCATGGACCGAATTGGGCTGAATACCCTGTATTGCTCAATGACTCTCTGTCTGTTATATGACAATAATCAGACAGTCTCTTTCTATGTATTGGTTACAAACAGAGCAGGTTAGAATCCAAGGGAAAATTTTTTGGCATCTACCTGAGAGGACAGCAAGGTCCTCAGTCTGACTGTAGACACAAGAACCTGCAGATGCTGGAACCTGGAGCCAAAAACGTTCTGCTGGCGGGAGTCAGCAGGCTGAGCAACACTTGTTTAGTGTGGGAGTGAATCTAATGTGATCTGTCCTGTTGCGGAGTTTCAACCCAAAGCCTCAAATGTCCCTTCCTCCCACTCACCCCTCTCCCAACATAGATTCGGCTTGACCTCCGGAGTTCCTCCAGCAAAATGTGTGTTGCCTCACGCTAATTGTCGATGTTTCAGGTTGAAACCACCCATCAGGAGTGATGGGGAGGTAGACTGTCGGTGTAGAGAGCCGAGGGGAAGTGGCGAGACTCTCAGCTCTGCCGCAGGGTTTTCAACCTGAATAGTTGACAATTCCTTTCTTCCGATAGATGCTGCTCGACGCGCTGAGTTCCACTGCTTTTTCCGCCAGCTTCTTGTGTCTCCTCAGTGTAATGTCCGGTCCATACAGAGCATCAGTGCACTGGATATTGTACTTTAAGTGAAAGAAATGTGACTTTTCTTGCAGTTCTAAGGAAAAACAGTAAGTGGTTCATTTGAAAGCTCATACTAATTTAGTTGATACCCATATTTTCAAATAGCTGGACGTTATAATGTTAACTTATGTGGGAATTAGTCATCATTGAAAGTATAAATTCAGAAGTATTTATTTTGCTTTGAGTTCAGAAAAATTGGAGGATAGCGCATTGAAACGTAACAAAACACATACAGTCCTAGGAGAGAGTAATTCTCCTGGCTGAAGAGTCTCAGGGTAAAGGGTGGAACAATATGGACTGAGATAAGGAGAGATTTCTTCTCACACGGTTTGGTGATCTTTCTGATTTTCTACTCCATATAGCTAAAGCATTTAAAAAGAGAGAAAAATAGTGAGGTAGTTCATGGGCTTATGGACCATTCAGCAATCTGCTGCTCTTTCTTGCGTTCATAAGAAACATTTTTCAATGCACTGTGTAAAATGCTGTTCCTTTCCTTCTGACATCCAGATCTCTCACTGAGTACCCTGACCTCCTCCGGTACCGCAGTCCCCTCAGATTTGTAACCACTCTCCTGTAGATCCTCAGTCACAACGATTCAGCCTTCTGCTGTCCAGAACACAAGGAATTCTCTATCAAAGCCTTTCCAGCTCTTCATCCCTCCCTTCAAGTACCTTCTCAAAAAGCTGCTCTTTAGCTAAGATTTTGGTCGTCTGTTTCAATGTCTCCTGTGGCTCAGTCTCAATTTCCGTATGATAACATTTCAGAATCAGAATTAGGTTTATTATCACTGACTGAGTGACATGCAGTTTGTTGCTTTGCATCAGCAGTACATGGCAAAGTTATAAAATTACAATACATTACAAAAATAAATAAATAGAGGGAAAAAAGGACCAAGGTGGTATTGGCAACGGGTTTGTGGACCATTCGTAAATCTGATGGTGGAGGGGAAGAAGCTGTTTCTGAATTGTTGAGCGTAAATCTTCTACAATGTACCTCCTCCCTGATGGTAGTGACAAGAAAAGGATATGTTCCGGATGGTAAGGGTCATCATGATGCCGCCTTCATCTGTCACCTTCAATGTGAATGACCCAAAAAATGTTAAGACACAGCCTATTAAAAGTACCCTCAATGGAGAGGAGGATTTAGACTGTGACGGAACTGGATGAGTCTACAATCCTCTGCAACTTCTTGTGATCCTGCGCATTGGAGGTTCCATACCAGGCATTGATGCGACTGGCCGGAATGCTCTCCACTGTACATCTGTAGAAACTTGGAAGAGCTTTTGCTACCATGCCAGATCTCCTCAAACTCCTAGTGAAGTAGATTCCTCCTCCTAAGGAAATAGACAAACAGACAGACATACTTTATTGATCCGGAGGGAAATTGGGTTTCATTATAGCCGCACCAAGAATAGTGAAGAAATATAGCAATATAAAACCATAAATAATTAAATAATAATAAGTTAATCATGCCAAGTGGAAATTAGTCCAGGATCAGGCTCAGGGTGTCTGACAGTCCGAGGGAGGAGTTGTAAAGTTTGATGGCCACAGGCAGGAATGACTTCCTATGCCGCTCAGTGTTACATCTCAGTGGAATGAGTCTCTGGCTGAATGTACTCCTGTGCCTAACCAGTACATTATGGAGTGGATGGGAGACATTGTCCAAGATGGCATGCATCTTGGACAGCATCCTCTTTTCAGAGACCACCGTCAGAGAGTCCAGTTCCACCCCCACAACATCACTGGCCTTACAAATGAGTTTGTTGATTCTGTTGGTGTCTGCTACCCTCAGCCTGCTGCCCCAGCACACAACAGCAAACATGATAGCACTGACCACCACAGCCTGGTAGAACATCCTCAGCATCATCCGGCAGATGTTAAAGGACCTCAGTCTCCTGAGGAAACTGCCCCTTCTTGTAAACAGCCTCAGTGTTCTCTGACCAGTCCAGTTTATTGTCCATTCGTATCCCCAGGTATTTGTAATCCTCCACCATGTCCACACTGACCCCTTGGATGGAAACAGGGGTCACCAGTGTCTTAGCCCTCCTCAGGTCCACCACCAGCTCCTTAGTCTTTTTCACACTAAGCTGCATTACATTAAACATTAAATAGAAATCTCAAACTCCAAATGAAGTGGAGGTACTGAGGTACTGCAAGTGTTTCTCCAGTCCACCTCAACCAGTTTACTGTTTTAGACTCTATATAAACACACTTGCCTTCTTGACCTTTGTGGCTTAGTCTGTGGTCTTCCAGCTGGGCTGACTGTCAAAAAATTTCTATGCAATGCGTTATAATCATGAGCATTAGTGAAATTCTTTTCCCCAAACTCTGATTTAGATCTTTAGTATATTAGTTTAAGCAGGTAGTTGTAATGATCCGTGATGTTTGCTTGATGGATAGATGTTGATTGTGTCTGGGATCAGCGACTAGACTTTGGATTGTGTACAAGAAATGACATTGCCACAATGCCCGAGTGATTCAATTCTATTCAGTCTATGTCTATAGGACACCAGTGACACTAGGCATGCTCTTTATGTTCTATTTTTTTTTTCCACAGAAAGCAGATGTCTCTGGCATCATTTATTTTCCTTCATGAATTATCACTGAACTTTAGGGAGCAACTTCATTGCTATAGGTCCAGTGTCACATACAGGTAAACCCTGGACAATGTTAGTGAATGACCTGGATTTCTGCAGCAATCCAGTATATTATCTCTTGATCCCATCATTTTAACAAGATTTATTTTAAGTAGTGATGACCATTCTTAGTTCCTTGGAGGGAACATCATCAAACTCCCGTTATTGTCAAACTGCAAGTACCTGGACATCTTCAGGGAGTGGTGTCCCAGAAAGGCAGCGTCCATTATTAAGGACCTCCAGCACCCAGGGCATGCCCGTTTCTCACTGTTACCATCAGGTAGGAGGTATAGAAGCCTGAAGGCACACACTCAGCGATTCAGAAACAGCTTCATTCCCTCAGCCATTCGGTTCCTAAATGGACATTGAACCCTTGGACACTACATCACATTTATTAATATACAGTATTTTTGTTTTTTGCATGTTTTTTTAATCTGTTCAATATACAAATACTGTAATTGATTTATTTATTATTATTGTTTTAAAATTTTATTTATTTTTTCCTTCTATATTATGCATTATATTGAACTGCTGCTGCTAAGTTAACAAATTTCACGTCACGTGCCGATGATAATAAACCTGATTCTGATTCTGATGTCCTGGCCAAGAAAGCTCACCAGCACCTCCTTCCTCAGGAAGCTAAGGAAATTTGGTACGTCACTTTTGGCCAATTTTATTGATGCACCATAGAAAGCATCCTATCACAGTTTGATACGGCAACTGCTCTGCCCATGATTGTAAGAAACTGCAAAGAGTTGTGGACACAGCTCAGCACGTCTCCTCCCTAGACTCTGTCTACACTTCCTACTGACTCAGGAAAGCGGCCAACATTATCAAACACCTCCCCCCGCCCCCCGGGAGTGAACAGCTTTAAGTTCCTCGGCATAAACATCTTCAAGGATCTCACGTGATTTGTACATAACAGCTGTGTGGTGAGAAAGGCACAACAGCACCTCTTTCACCTCAGATGGTTGAAGAAATTTGGCATGGGCCCCCATATCCTAAGAACTTTCTACAGGGGCACAACTGAGAGCATCCTGACTGGCTGTATCACTGCCTGGCATGGGAACTGCACCTCCCTCAATCGTGGAACTCTGCAGAGAGTGGTGCAAACAGCCCAGCGCATCTGTAGATGTGAATTTCCCACAATTCAGGACATTTACAAAGACAGGTGTGTAAAAAGGGCCTGAAGGATCATTGGGGACCAAAGTCAGCCCAACCACAAACTGTTCCAGCTGCTACCATCCGGGAAATGGTACCACAGCATAAAAGCCAGGACCAACAGGCTCCAGGACAGCTTCTTGTACCAGACCATCAGACTGATTAATTCATACTGTCACAACTGTATTTATATGTTATATCGACTGTCCTGTTGTACATACTACTTATTATAAATTACTATAAATTGCACATTGCATATTTAGAAGGAGACATAATGTCAAGATTTTTACTCCTCATGTAAGAATGAGGATGTAAGAAATAAAGTCAATTTAATTCAATACCCTAGACATTATCACTTCTCCCCCGACCCATCAGACAGAAAATACCTCACCCTAAAGTACACACCACCAATCTCAAGGACAGCTTCAACTGCACTCTTATAAGACTATTGAATAGTTGCCTTTGATGATAAATTGGACTCATGACCTCACAGTCTACCTTGTTTTGATCTTACATCTCATTGTTTGGTTGTACTGCACTTTCTCTGAAATGGTAACACTTCATTCTGCATTCTGTTATTGTTTTACCTTGTACTACCTCAATGTTGTAATGAAATGATCTGCATTGATGGTATGCAGGGCAAATTTTCCACTACGTCTCAGTACTTGAGATAATAATAAACCAATTTACTAATCTGCTTATTTGCTTGAATTTAAATTCCACAATTGTGGTGCGATTCAGACTCAAGCGTCGAGACTGACTGTTCATACTTGGGATAACAATCTTGTAACTTGACCTATTTTTGCTACTGTAGTGAAGTCCTACCAACTGTAGTCAGATACCAATTTTAACAGACTGTGGTGTCAGGTGCTTGGCTAGAAGGTCATCAATGAATGTTAGCCCCGCCCCACATCTCCATGCCCAAGCTATTGTCAGCTCCCCATTGCAATGTGAATGACCCAACATATGTTGGATCCCAGCAGCCTAGTCGTGTCAAACCTTCCATTCAGATTATGTCAACCCTTTACAGAGGTATCATATATCTCCTGACTATTTATAGATCTGGGTAGAAGCTAGCAATCCTTTTATTGAATTAAGGTATAATATTTCTGCTACGTGGCAAACCCGGGGATGAACTCCTTATCTACGAAGAGGCATTGGAGAAGGTTCTCAAGAATGATCCCAGGAATGAAAGGGTTAACATGAAGAGCATTTGATGGCTCACGGCCTGTACTCATTGGAGTTTAGAAGAATGAGAGGTATTCTCATTGAAACCTATCAAATAATGAGAAGCCAAAATAGAGTGAACACGGAGAGAGTGTTTTCTATAGTGGAGGAGTCTAGGACCTGAAGGTACAGCCTCAGAATTGAAGGACGTCTGTTTAGAACACAGGTGAGAAGGGATTTCTTTAGGCAGAGGGTGGTGAATCTGTGAAATTTATAGCCACAAACTGCTGTGGAGGCCAGGTCATTGGGTATATTTAAAGCTGACTTTGATAGGTTCTTGATTAGACAAGGTGTCAAAAGTTACAGGGAGAAGGTAAGAGAATAGGGTTGAGAGAAATAAAAAAAAATCGCCAAGATGGAATGGCAGAGCAGACTTGATGGGCTGAATGACCTAATTCTGCTCCTATGTCTTATGGTCTTATGGTTTTCAGTTTCATGGAGAGCATAGAGAAGCTGGAGTTGTTCTTTCTTGGATTGGGGCAGATAAGGGAAAATCTAATGAAGGCATTGAAAAGCAAGAAGAAGTTGGACAGAGTAATCAAGAGACTATCTTCCTGGGCAGTAGAGGTGGTGTCTACAGACTGAAGGAGGAACTGAAGGGTGATCAAGGGAACGTGTCCACTTAACAGGCAGTTGTGGTCTGGGACACACTGCCTGAAAAGGCAGTAATAGTAGATTCAACAGGGATGTTCAGAAGGAGATCAAAATGTACAGAGTTGCAGAGAAAGAGGACAGGTGTGCAGTGAAGGGAAGAATATTTTAAAGGGACAGTCCAATTCAATGGGTGGAATAAGCTCCTTCTGTATAGCATGGCTCTAAGGAAATGCCAAACATTTTGTCTAGCATAAGTTGTCCTCCCTAATGGAATGTTTTCCCAACAATGCCCAGGCAGTGATTATCAGCAGACAAGTAAGTGCAGCTCTCTCTGCCTTGTGTGATCCTGGCACTGTGACTTTTCCATGGCCATAATGTTTTGATGACTTGTGATATCATGGTTTCACTTCCAGCTTCCAGTCAAAACCCCTCTGAACTGCAACCCGCATGAAATCTTCCACATTACAATGAGGGTCATCTATTTTCTACTCCTTAATTAACAGAGGAAGAAAGCAGCAGATGAAATTTAATACAGAAATGTTCATGTAACTATTAAGTCAGTGTATAATGTTGCAAGCTCAGAGTCAGGATCAGATTGATTATCGGAGACTGATTATTACAGGAATCAAAACATTGTAATGGAAACGCCAGATAATGCAATTACACTGTAAGTCTTGTCACCTGTACAGATAGATGATTACTCACTAAATCGCAGGGTGTCTGTTCTTTCATTCAGTTTGACCTCAGCCTCTGTTGTCTGAAGCGTTCTGTGCTTTTGTTCCTGTTGACCTTTGTGCAATAATCCAGTTTTAATACAGATACATGGCTCGTGTGGGTTGTGGTGAGAGAGAGAGAGGGAGAGGGAGAGGGAGAGGGAGAGGGGGAGGGAGGGAGGGAGAGAGAGAGAGAGAGAGAGAGAGAGAGAGAAGAAAAAAAGACAGTAACAGCTATTGTCTGGCTCTCCAGAGAGGTTGACTCTCCAGGTACAGAACTTGATGCCTCACTATTCTCACTCCCCGTTCTTCTCCCCACATCTCTGCAAATTTCTCTTTCCAAAGTATTTTTCTGAATTCCTTTCAAACATTTTCATAGAATCTGTTTATCAACTCACAAAGCTCAGTATGTGAAAACTTTGTTCCTCCTTTCCCCTCTCCCTATCCCCTTCATGTCCTGTCCTCTGGGTACCTGCCTTCACTTTAGTTACTCATCAAAACTTGTCATCCAATAACACCAAAAATAATCAATTCATCAGTAAAAGACAAGGAAACGAGAGTTGTGAGTTTGAAATCTACCAACATTTTCAGTTGGAGTAATACCAACTGAGGATAATTTTTTGGTGAACACTTGCCATTACAAGTTTCAAGTTGCAAGTTTGAAGTTTCAGCTATTTTGCTCTGTGTTTGACTTAGTTGAGGCAAAGGATAGGAAATGCTGACTCTTGGTCCACCCCTGAGGTCACACAGGGAAATTTGTAGATCAGTAAACCAGCCTCCCCTCCAGAGACTCTGCCGACACTCCTCACTGTCTCGGTAAAGCAGTCGACATAATCAGCAACCCTACCACCCACACTCAAGGCCAGACTCTTTTCGCCCCCTTCCTATCAGGCAGAAGATACAAAAGTCTGAAAGCTTATACAACCAAGCCCAAAGAAAGCTTCTAGCCTGGAGTTATAGTATTATTGAAAAGACCCTAGAAGAATAAGATGGACTCTTGACCTCACAACCTAGCCTGTTATGATCTTGCAGCTTATTGACTTCCCTGCCTGATCATGAATAGTGAACCAGAGGGGTTTACGTGACATTAATCATCATCAGAGAATGCCGGCCTTTTCACTCCAGGATTCTTTAATTGAATTTTAATTCTTCTGTTGGCTGGAGATGACTGTTGTGGAAAGTACAAACCAGATGCTGTAGGTCTGTGGTGGGGAGATTCTAATCGATGGTTTGCCGGCAGTGGAGTGAATTATATTGGCCACTGAGACTGAGAGCAGGTAAGACAGAGCAGTTTTGTGACAGCCTTGACATGAGAATAGTATAGAGTATAAAGCTATACAGCGTGCAAGGAGGCCCTTCGGCCCAACTCATCCATGCTAACTGAGCCAGTCCCATTTACCTGACTTCGGTCCATATCCCTGTACAAATGAAGCTTATGACAACAAAATTGGTTGAAGATTCAAAGTACTTTTATTATCAAAGTACATATACAGAATACAACCCTGAGATTCGTCCTCCCACAGCCAGCCATGAAACAAAGAAACACCATGGAACCCATTCAAGAAAATGTCAAAGACCCAGCACGCCAAAAAAAAAAGAAGCAATTGCGCAAACGGCTAAAAGCAAGCAAACAACACGTAGAATAGGAGACATCAAACCAGGAGAGAAGTCGTACTCTCCCCTTATAATTCAAAGATTCAGCTGCTTCTGCTGGGAAAAGTCCAGCATACTGGGGCTTGTATTCCCTGAGAAAGAGGGGCCTAAGAGTTGAGGGTTTGTGCGTTGATTTTCTGGGGTCCACAAATGTAAATGTGTCACTAAATTGGAACTGGAATTGGTTTACTAGTCAGTGCCACATGCACCAGCATGCAGTGCAATTCGTGTCTTGTATATTGCTGATGCAGATTGATTCATCACACCAGTGCATTGAGGTAGAGCAGGGGAAAACAATGTCAGAATGCAGAATAAGGTGTTACAGTTACAAAGTGTAGTGCAGGCAGACAATAAGGTTCAGGGTCATAATGAGATATATTGTAATTTCAAGAGTCCATCTTATCATACAGTCTTGTAATAGTCTTATTACAGTGAAATGTTCCCTTTGCCCAGAGTACACTAAGAGTATGTTCGCTGCAGTGGGATAAGTCGAAATGGAGAGCAGACATGGGTTAAATGGTGGCACACATGGTGGGGGAGGTGGAGGGAGATGGAGGGAAGTAGCAAGACATCCTAAACACTGATATGGAGCATCCCGTGTCTGGGCAGTTGGTTATGTGTTACACACATTCCCCCACCCCCCAGTGGGTGTGTGAGGGCAGCAATCAGCCGTCCCAGGTTTTGCACGGAGTCTTTGCCTGGCCCTAAGGTGGAGAATCCATTCTGCGCCCTGCTGGAACAAGGGTTGGATGATATTGGCATTGAGTCGTGTTCTGGGGTGGGGGTCACACTCAGGTAGAAGTTCTTTCCTTTAATGCAAACATCGCCATGTGGAAGTGAATGAGTGCCTTTGCTGGGTTGGAACAATGGGGGCAATCACTGGGTGGAAGTTGTGTTCTGCCCCAGAGCCCAACAACATGACCACGTAAGGGACAGTGACAGCAAATGTCTCTGCCAATGTGTGATCCTTCATGGGACCTGTATCAAAGGACTTCCACTCAAGACCTTCTTGAACTAATAGAGGTTCCCCAACAGATATATTCTTCAGCTGTCCATCGATTTCAATGTTGACTGTGCTGAGAGTTTAGTCTCTGCAGGCACGTTTATGGGCCACAAGACCAGCCTTGGATCGGCACTGTCTCCTACATCGGTCGCATTTGTGATTTGACTGGTCTCGCACCGAATATCTGCGTTCATGACCTGCTTCATATTTCTTCTGCCTTTTCTCCTCAATAGCTGAGATTGACTTCTTGACAATGCAGCACCAACTTCTTCTGTCCAAAGCATCTTTCTCCCAGGTGTTGATATCCATGTCAGTGTTCTTCATATGCCGCTTGAGCTCATCTTTGTAGCGCAGCTTCTGACCACCGTGCTTCCTCGTTCCTTCACGTAGCTCACCACAGACAACAGCTCTGGGTAAACGATCATCGCTCATTCTTGTGACATGACCAGTCCAACGCAGCTGAGAGGCTGTGATGAGCGATTCTGCGCTGACTGTCCCAGCACGTTGTAAATAACCTCTCATATGCTGAAATATGAACCCTTGGGTCTTCCAACCTACTTCAGTATGGCTTCACACTTTATCATCTGCCTACACTGCACTTTCTCTGTAACTGTAACACTATATTTTGCATACTGTTGTTTTCCTCTTATAATATCTTGATTTCCTTATGTATGCAATGATCTGTCTGGAAGACATGCAAACAAAAGATTTTCACTGTCTCTCAGTACATGTAACAACAATAAACCAATTCAAATTCACAGCATGAAGCCTTAGCTCCTTTGGTATGTTAATTTCTTTTATAAAAACACTTCTTTTTTTAGATATTTTTATTAGTTCAATTATTTTCTATCTGTTTAAATCAGAGATTATAAAGGGCTGTCTGTCTCTCGGGTATATGTGAGTGGTCCCAGAAACATACTTTGCACGCGTCCTGGGTTAACTTTTATCCCACATCTAGAACCTGCATGCTGACACAAGATCAGAACGTGCTGGAAAAGCTCAGTCGGTCAGGCAGCGTCTGCGGAGAAAGGAACAAGTCGGTGCTTTAAGTCTGCAACCCTTTGGCAGGACCAGAAGGGGGAGGGGGCAAGGTGGCTGACTGTGGGGTGGATGTGTAGAAGAGAGGGAGGGAGCAAACTGAATGAGCCGAAGTGGCTCACCGAGGACTGTTAGCAGCACGTAGAGCTTCTTGGAGACTTGACAGAGAGACTAGTTGAGGAAAACTGGGCCCACATGGTATAGAAACAGTTAATGCCATGAATGCTTCCACCTGTATGCAGATGATCTGTCATAATCCTATTGTGCTTTTGTGGGAGCTTGCTGTGCGCAGCTTGGCAGCTGTGTTTGGTACATTACAGCAGCGATTACTCCGCTAAAGCTCTTCACTGGCTCAAAAGCTCTTCAGGACTTCCTGAGGTGATGAAAGTTGCAGGAGAAGCACTAACCTCTTTGTATATGCAATCTGTCCATCAGTGTGATGAATGAAGAGGTTTTTCCGGATTACTCTAGAGCAATCTGTTTGATTGAAGAATCCTATCATTCATTTGCTAATGGGATGCATTGTTATTTCTGTGGGACTTACAGTATATAATGTTAAGCATTATTTAATTATTATAAGACTACCCAAGCAATTTAAAAGATACAATAGGTTTGGGAGTTCCTTACAAAGAATGTCTAACTTTGTTCCTGCGCGGGGAAGTTGATTGAAGAATTTAATTAGAGAACAGCTTTTAGCAATGATGTCACATTTTGGTTGGAACCAGCTCTAACGTTGTCGTGGACGTGCTCAGTATAATAACACTTGCAAAGTGGAAGCTGCTGAACTTACCCAGTTTATTCACGTGTCAACCCTGCAAACTGCTTTTTCTGAAAGCTCCCTTCCAGAAAGCGCTGTAGGGCTATTAAAACCAAAAAAAAAATCATGCCATCTGAAATATTTCTTCCCCTAGGCAGTTAACCTGACCATCTATTCCCTCTCTCACCCCTTTTTAACCCCTGAAACTGCACTGTGCTGTAAACACTTCAAACCACTTTTATGTTGCTGTTCCCATTGTGAAAAAAACGCTAGTATTTATGCATTTATGCACACTTCATTCCATATCCACACTTTAACCTCCAATTTTATACTTTCTATAATTCTTTATTCTTTAGAATTGTTGAGTGTTGTTTTTTTTGTTGCATGTTGTGCCGACTCACCACAGCAAAATGCTAATGCATGCAAATGTATCCAGCGAATAAAGTTATTCCCTGATCCCTATTCACTCAGGAGTCATTTTTAAATCTGTTGTGCCAGCGACATTTCTTTGGTGCACTCTGCACACTTTGCATGGTGCTGGGATAGCCGCTGTCCAACATGTTGGAGTGGTAGCCCCAGCATCACTGAATCCAGGACTCACCACAGAAGGAGGTAATTCAGCCTTTCAAGTCCGTGCCAGCTCTTTAACAGCTCTTTTACCATAATGCAATTTTCCCTTTTCTCCCCCTTACCTTTTGAATTCAACTCCACTGCCCCTGCAGGGGCAGATCAAGGGATCCTCTGCACTGAAACTTTCCCCTCTTTCCCTTTTTCAGCTGATTCCCATCTCCCACCCATTTGCCTCTGGCACCAGTTACTCATGGTGCACCAAATTAAAAACCCTTTAATATGTGAGCATCCCCATCAAAGCTCTTAACCTTTCGAACTGTGAGGAGAACAGTCCCAGCCCCCACAATGTTATTCTCAGAGAGCTGGAGCCTATCAGCCCCGAGATCCTTCCAGTGAACAATTACCACACTCTCTGAGGCTGGTGATAGCCATCAGGACAATGTTTCCCTGGAAAGTTGGTGGAGGGGGTAATGTTCCACGTTTTGCAATAGCGGTCTGACACCTTTGCTTTGAGATGAATTCAAAGACCACGGTGGAAATGCAAGTGACTCTCAACTGGAATTCTCCGTGTCTTTTTCAGATTCCCAGCTCAAGGGTATAGTGACCAGGTTATATTGCAGGCAAGGCTTCTACCTGCAGATGAACGCAGATGGAGCTGTTGGCGGAACTAAGGATGACAGCGGTAATTCCAGTGAGTGGCGAATGCATTTTAAATCTGATGTATCTTTTGTTAAGTTAATTGGAGTGTCCCGGGGTTGTGAAAGTTCACTCTCAGTTCAAATACTGATCTGAGATCTCCTGGGTTGGTGTAAAACCCCATCTCGTTGAAGCTGGTGTTTGTTTAACAACAAACAGAGCCTCCTCTGCCATTGACTGTTCCAAATTCTGCACCCTAGTCCATACCCCTTCATCTATCCAGTCCTAAGAACAATGTCCAATTCATTCCCATATATCATCCAACGGGTTGGATTCAACAACTTCCTGTGGGGGACAATACTCAGACATCAATAAGAAACGTGGGTAATAAGAAACGTGATGGTAACAGTGTGGGCCATGTCTCACTGCAGTGGTATTTTAATCACATTATTGACCTTGCATTCTTTCACACAGTGCACATGATCAGCTGAATAGAAGTTTGGTCAGGCTGTGCTCGGAGTACTAGTTTTGGTCACCCCATTTCAGGGAGGATGTGGAGATTGTAGAAAGGCTGCAAGGATGTTTACTAGGATGCTGCCTAGATTAGAGAATGTGAGCAACAAGGAGACAAGTACGAGGTATTGTACTTCAGTAGGACCGATCAGGGTGCATCACAGTGAATGGCAGGGCTCTGAGGAGTGGATTAGAACAGAGCGATCTGGGAATACAGATCCACAATCCCTTGAAAGTGGTCACAGGTTGATAGGGATGTAAAGAAAGCTTTTGGCACATTGGCCTTCATAAATCAATGTACTGAGTACAGGAGATGGGGTGTTGCATGAGGCATTAGTGAGGCCTCATTGGAGTATTGTGTGCAGTTTTGATTGCTGACCTACAGGAAAGATGTAAATAAGGTTGAAAGAATGTAGAGGAAATTTACAAGGATGGTGTAGGGACTGGAGGACCTGATTTGTAAGGGAAGATTGGATAGGTTAGGACTTTATTCCCTGGCATGTAGAAAGATTGAGGGGAGGATTGATAAAATTATGAGGGGTATAGTTAGGGTAAATGCCATCAGGCCTTTTGCTGTGAGGTTGGGTGGGACTACGATAGGGGTCATGCGTTAAAGGTGAAAGGTTGAAGGGGAACGAGAGGAAACTTCTTCACTGAGAGGGTCATGAGAGTGTGGAATGTGTTGCCAGAGCAAGTGGTGCATGTGAGCTCGATTTCAATGTGTAAGATAGGTACATGGATAGTTTAGGGATATGGAACACTATGGTCCTGGTGCAGGTCAGTGGGAATAGGCTGTTTAAATGGCTCAGCATAGACTAGATGGGCCAAAGGGCCTGTTTCTACACTGCATTTTCCTTTGACTCCCTGAGAATTTGGGCAAACCAGGGCTGATGTCTCTAGATGCCAGAGGTTGAGAGGAGACCCGAATGAAGTTCATAAAATCAAGAGTAGCACAGATATGGTAGCCAGTCAGAATCTTCTCCCCATGGTAGAAATGTCAAATACTAAAGGCTGCTTCAGGTGCGATGACAAAGACAACGATGGTGACAGTTTAGGGCAGTTCAAAACCAGGGGGAATAAGGCTAGGTTGAAATGGGAAACAATTTAAAACCTCTTTCACGCAGAGGGTGGTGAGTATACGGAATGAGCTGCCAGAGGAATTAGTTGAGGCAGGTACAATAGTATCATTTAAGAAGCACTTGAATAGGTACATGGCAGGGTGGGCTTAGAGGGATTTGTGCTGAATGTGGGAAATTGAATCTGAGGTCAGCAAACTAATTATTCTAAATGAAGTTAGAACTATTATGCACAATCTTTTTCAATTGCTATTTCTTGGGCTGTGACTGAAAGAATGTAGAACATGGCAAAGCACGGCACAGAAGCAAACCCTTCAGCCCCCTAAGTCTGCGCCAAACACGATGCCAAATTAACCTTCTGCCCGCACACGATCCATATCCCTCCATTCCCTGCATATTCATGTGTCTATCTAACAGCTTCTTAAACAGCACTGTCCCATCTGCTTCCACCACCATCTCTGGTAGCCCGTTCCGGCCTCCCGCCACTCTGTGAATAAAACTTATCTCACCTACTGAATCTCCTCGGAGCAGTCTCCCTCTCACTTTAAATGCATGCATCTGGTACTTGACATTTCTATGCTGGAGAAGACTCTGACAGTCTATTATATCTCTGCTTCACTTGATTTCATGAACTTCCTTCAGGCATTCTAGGAAAAACAACCCTAGTTTGTCCAACCTGTCCTTATAGCTCATACTCTCCAATCCAGGTAGCATCCTGCACTCTTTCTATAGTTTCCACATCATTCCAGAAATGAACACAATACTCAAAGTACAGCTGATCACTGTGCACCATATGTGTGAGATATAGTCTTTCATTATAGTTATTATTATTTCCCACCTCTCCAACTTTCTAACCTCCTCCAACCCAAGAAAGCCTGTAGAGATCTTCTGTTCCCACCTCTAATCATTCCCTTTCCATTCCTCTACTGTGGATAGGTGTGTCTTCACATACCTAAGTTCTCCAAATTCCCCCCTAAACTTCCACCCTATCCCCCCCACCCCCCCTCAACTTAACAATCCTCTCACCAAGCTTTTGGTTGCTTGTGGCGAAGTTTGTCTCTTTGGCCTAGTGCCAAGTTTTCTTTGAAGGATTATTATGAGTAAGCTTGGGGCAAAAGTCATCACATAAATGCAAGCAGATATGCAGGATTCTTGGAATATTCAAAGGCTTAGTTACATTCTTTTTCATTAAATGTAAGTGGTTATTTCAAAACTCTTATTTCCATTCTTGACATGTTACCCATTGATGCCTCCAAAAATCAGAAGGTGGCCCTGCCTTTGGGGTTGTGGCAGAGCATGTGAGATTGAGTGGAGAGAGAGGTGGGGAGAGACACAGACAGAGACACTAGAGAGACACAGAGTTAGAGTGTGATAAAGAGGAGGTGAGACAGCTGAATACAGAAACAGAGAAAAGGGCAGAGGAGAGAGAGGGAGGCAGAAACAAAGATAGAGTCAAACAGAGGGAAGGGAGCGAGGGGGAGAAAGATAGTGAGAGGGAGGAAGGGAGAGAGAGGGGAGAGAGGGAGAGAGGGGGAGGGAGGGAAAGAGGAAGAGAGTGAGGGTAGAAAGAGAGAGAGAGAGTGAGAGAGCAATAAAGAGGAGAAAGATGGACACAGAAGCAGAAATAGAGAAAAACACAGAGAAAAGGATAGAGGAAGATATGGGGAGAGTGGGAGTGAGAGAGGAGGGGTAGTAGCACTGGAGACAGAAACAAACAGAGAGATGGTGACAGAAGGAGAGGGTGCAGAGAGAGGGAGGAGAGAGAAAGAGAGAGAGAGTGCTGTGTTTCAACCAGGTTATACAACCTGAACTCTGGCCATTGTTCCCCTCCAAGAGGAGGAGGAGGTCCCTCAGCCCCTAACCTATGACCACGTCTGATCCACCTCAGCACCTCAGGTTTTCAACACTCTCTCCATCTTCCTGGATTTGCTTCCAAAGAGCTACCAGTCTCTGCTTTGAATGCACACAATGACTGCTGTCCCACAGCTGCTGGGCATAGAGAATTCAGGGATTCACCACGTCCTGAGTAGAGATGGCTCCCCAGTCTCAGTCCTCACTCTTTCTCCCTAACTTCTCCCACTGGTCTTAGAGTCGTCAGCTGAGGGAAACACCCTCCCTACATCCAGTCTAATGAAACCCCGGTGGGCAGCACTGCAGTGTAGGGCTGAGTGCAATGCTTCACAAAGCCAGTGATTAGGGTTCAGTTCCCACCGCTGTCTGTAGGGAATTTGTACGCACTCTCTGTGACCATGGGGGTTTCCTCCTGCTGCTCTGGGTCCCTTCTACTCTCCAAAGAGTTAGGGCTGGTAGGTTGTGGATATGCCATGTTGGCTTCCCTTAGCATATGCTCAAACTGTGTTGGTTGTTGACACAAGCAACACATTTCACTGAATGGTTCAATGTACATGTGACAAATAAAGCTCATCTCTCAAAAAGTATTGTACAAGTTTCAATGAGATTGCCTCCCATTCTTCCAAACGCAACTGAACGCAGTCCCAGTCCCAGTCCACTCAGCCTCTCCTCATATGGCAAAACCACCATCCGTCGAACCAATCTAGTGAACCTTCACTATGTTCCCTCAACGATAAGTCCATTTCCTTAATAGGTAAGGAGATAGAAACAGTTGACGTTACACCAGGAGCATTTTGAAAAGCCTGTAATGTTTGTAAAGAAGAGAAAATCTGCAGATGCTGGAAATCCAAGCAACACACGCAAAATGCTGGAGGACTTCAGCAGGCCAGGCAGCGTAAGAGTGATCAGTCAACACTTCTGTCCGAGACCCTTCATTAGGCAGATGAAGAGTCTTGGCCTGAAGCATTGACTGTATAAAATTTGTAGTTTACCAGCCTTCGGGAACAGCCCCTGGATCTACAGAAGGTTGGGAGAGTATGAAAATGGCACCTTCAGCCCACACAGTCTTCTTTCACTCACAGACTATCTGGCTGAGGATAGTTAGCTACTTGAGTAACTCCATATTCTGCCCTTTTAGAATGTTGACTTTTTTTGCTGAGATTCCATGGGATTTTTTACCTCAGTGGTAACTTGAGTCAGGACCCCTGCCCTGCCTCTCCTAAGAAACCTTCCCATTTGTTCTCTGATCAGCCATTAATTTCTCCTACACCCAACATCCTGTTTGCATGCATGTTGAATATTTTTGAACCGTTTTAGTATTTGCTGCCCATCTTTTATTCACCTCACAAAGTGCTGGAGGAACTCAGCAAGTCAGGCAGCCTCTTTGGAGAGGAATAACCAGTCTTCGTTTTGGGCCAAGACCCTTCAACAGGACTGGAAGGGAAGGGGGCAGAAGCCAGAATGAGAAAGTGGAGGAAGGGAAGGAGTACAAGCTGGTGAAGTCAAGTGAGAGGGATGCTGGATGGGTGGGAAGCGACAGGATGAGTTGAGAAGCTGGGAGGTAATATTTGGAAAAGGTATAGGGTTGAAGAAGAAGGAATCTGATAGGAAAGGAGAGTAGACCATGGGAGAAAGGGAAGGAGGAGGGGCATCAGAGAGAGGTGATAGGCAAGTGAGGAGAAGAGAAGTGGGTGAGAGGGGATCCAGAATGGGAATGGAAAAAGAGAGAACGGTGGCATCTGTTAGTCTCATGAGACCATGGATCTGCACCTGGAAAATCTACTGGAGTGTCCTCTCCAGGGCGTAGGCCTGGGCAAGGTTGTATGGAAGACCGTCAGTTGCCCATGCTGCAAGTCTCCCTTCTCCATGACAACGATGTTGTCCAAGGGAAGGGCAAGGGCCGATACAGCTTGGCACCGGTGTCGTCGCAGGAGTTGCCAGAACGAGTTTGAAGGCAACATTGGACTGCCTTAAGGACTCCAGCTCCGGATTTGTCCTCAGGGTTTACCCCCGAAGCCTTTCCCATGAGTGGGTATGGCCGCAAGGCAGCGGAGATTTGAAATCAGAGTTTTCCCTCTCTCAGACGGACTGCCTTCCCAGGCTGACGAGCTCCACCTACCCGAAGCACTGGTTTTAAGGCGCCAGGACCCGCCTTCGCCCCTTCTCCTGTCAGTAGAAACAGTTCTGTTGGGCTTAGAGGCTAAGCCCCACGAGAAGGCCAAGAGTTGGACTTGGTTGTCAGAGGCTATTTGAGGCGCATGCTGTGAGGAACACTTTTAGGTAGCAGGAGCTTGTCCCCACTACCACCCCTCGGCTTGACAACCAAAAAGAGAGATAGAGGGAGGAAAAATGATCAGAAGTTAGAAAAATCAATGTTCATGCTGTCAGTCTAGAGACTGAATAGGAGGTGTTGCTCCTCCAGCCCTGAGAGTGGCCTCATCATGGCATTAAAGAAGGCTATGGACCGACATGTCAGAATGGGAATGGGAAGTAGAATGAAAATGGATGGCCACCCTGAAATACCATCTTTTGTGAATGGGGCAAAGATGTTCAATGCAGCAGCCCTCAATCTATGTTAGGTCTCACCAATGTAGAGGAAACACCAACTGTTTATTCCCCTCAATAGACGCTGAGTTCCTCCACAATTTAGTGTGCGTTGCTTCAGATTCCCAGCATCTTCAGGGTCTTTCTTTTTGCCTCTTTTATTTCCTTCTTTGTTTCTCCACTCAGCTTCTGTAGTCAGCCTGGTTTTCATCTGCGTTAACAACCTGGCAGTTTTTTTCCAGGCTCCTCTTGCTTGCTAAATTCTTGGTCACCTGTGAGTTCCACCTTTAATTTCCTTTTGCCGTCCCCTGGGGGAACGTACCGAGACTACAGCTGAAACATTCCCACTGAAGGTCCCCATTGTTCATTCACAGTTTTGCCTGCCAAAGCTTTGATTCCAATCTACTCAAGCCAGATCTGCTTTTGTCCCATTGAAATTGGCCCCTCTCCAAATTACTGTTGGTTCCTATCCTTTTCTGCAGCTATTCTAAAACGAGCAGCCTACTCCTGTTTATGTTTAATGTTATTTTGATCTCTTGCATAAAATAGTTTGTCTTGAGCTCCCAACTAGATTGTAATGAATCTCTGGCTCACGGTTCTGGTTGCTCTTTCACAGAGTGGAACATCTCTTCGCTGTCCACCTTATCAAACCCATCCACATCCTCCAGAGTCTACATCAGCCCACCTTCAGTGGTTTAATAGGATATCAGCCAAATGCAGGCAAAAGGAATTAACTTGGTGGGCACCATGGTTGGCATGGACAAGTTGGACCAAAGGGCTTGTTTCCATGTTGTATGACTCTATTCTGGGGTTCCAGCTTGTTCAGCTCTTCCCTAATAATGCAGGCCATCATTTCGGTGATCATCATCTCACTCCACCTGTTCGCCCCTCTTCACCACACAGCCTGCACACTAACCGTGTTGTTCCTTTCATCCCTCCAGCATTGTTCAACCTCATGCCAGTGGGACTTCGAGTCGTTGCTATTCAGGGTGTGAAGACGGGGCTCTACGTGGCCATGAATGGGGAAGGATATCTTTACACATCAGTGAGTATTCCTGAACATTGGTCCTCAGGCACCAATTCTGAGGTTATGGATGTTTAATGAGATGAAATGTGTATTGAATGTGGCTTCCTGCTTATCCAGGATCCAAGGTCCTGAACCACTTGTGTTTACAAGAGGAGCCCTAACCTTGCAACAGCCCCAGGGCGATCATTATGATATGTCCATCTTCCTTATATACTGTCTCGGGAGAGTTGTCTTGGTAATGGTCAAAGTCTCCAAGTGGGAAATATCTGTTGTGTGTGACAGGAATGATGTGATAGAGTGGCATTTCATCCAGACAGTCTCCCTGATGAAAGTTCAAGAACAATGCAACATTTGCTCATGGTGACCGAAGGACAGGCAGACTGAAGCAATCTCTCCCTTTTGCGTATCCCGTGCTAATCGGCAGCAGCAACCTCAGACCTCCATTTTCCCACTGGCTGTGCTCCTCACTTCTGACTCCTTATCGATGCAGGCAGTGTTATTGCGGTTTGCATCTTGTGGCGTTGGCTCTGGCACTGTGACTGACTGCCAAATTCATCAGATAACTCGGCAAATGCAGTGACTAGTTCAATTGGAGCTATAACTGTTGGGCTCCAGTTGAGTTGAATTCATTTTTGTTGGGGTTTGGCTTTGGTCTAATGACGTTCTTGAACCGCTCAGCACGCCTTCCCTGAGCAACTGATGGACAGATGTTGACAACTTCTGGTGCACAGTCTGAAGCAGTTTCAGCTATGCATTCTAGGCTGGGTAGGGCACACTCACACTGACGCCATCCCACTGCCTGGGGAGAGGGCAACACTCTCATGATCCCAGAGTATAAGTTTAACCTTTAGGCAACTTTACCTTTTATTAGGTGGGCATCAAGGTATAAAATCCAACTGGTTGATATTGAACGAGGAGTTGTAAATACTAAGTCTATGGAGACAGAGCAAGGTGGAAAGAAGAAGTTAGCAAAGGGAAGGTTATATTAATGTTTTTCACCAGTCTGGAGTACTGCTGTTGCAATTTAATGTCTGACCCAAAATCTCTTCCAAGGTCAACCTTTAGACCAAATAATTTCACGAGACACCTTGGCTCCAATGCAACCCAAAGTGCGACCTTGCATCTCCACGGTGCCCTTCTCAAGGTCAGGAATTACTATGCAGCCAGTGCAACACTCCCGAAGCTAACCTGTGCATGGCAAGCTCCCACAAACAGAAATGTGATCGATCCGGTGGTTTGCTTTATCGGTATTAATTTGACAGAGAAATATTTATTCTGGGTACCAGGAAAGCTCTCTTGCTCTTAGAGTCATGGGGTCACACAGCATAGAAACAGGCCTTTCAGCCGAAAGCATCTCTGCCAACTACCCTGCCTACCTACACCAATCCCACTTGCCTGCATTAATTCCATTCCCCTCTATACCTTGTTTGTTCAGGTGTCTTTTAAATGTTGTTACTGTTCCTGTCTCCACCATCTCCTCTGGCAGCTCATTCCAGATACACCCTGCCCTTTTTGTGAAAGAATTGTCCCACACCTCATTGTCAGGGAGCTGTGTACATTTTTATTATAACATTCCCTGGGGTCTTGCCCCTCTCTACAGGTGTCCTACCCTGGATTAACTTCCCAAAATCCATCACTCTGCACTTTCTTTCTTTCATTGGATCTTTTACAGCCAACAGACATAATCTCAGCTGAGAATCCTGTCTGAAAGGTGGTATCTCTGACAGTGTAGCACCCCTTCGGTGTAACACTGGACAACCCACCTAGCTGTTTGTCCCCATGCTTCCTTGCAGACACTACCTAATGGCTTTGTCATTGTCTGGACTCCCAACAGCAATTATCTCAGCACTGAATGTCGGTGGGTCCAAGCCATCGCCTGGTTTCACAGCCTGGATCCACGATGCTGGGTTGGACCTGATACAGGTGGACTGCAATGTTGAGAAAGTTTGCTGGCTGTTGGAACTGTTCATTCCACCAGTGGCTCACTGGGTGTCTCCTCTGAAAGTCATAAATCCAATCTCCCTGCACAGGCTCTGATCCCATAATTCCGGCTGATACTGTTAATGCACTGCTGACAGTTCAGCACTGAGAGAGTGAGCCCTTAAACCAAGATGCCACCACATCTTCCAGATACATGATAACGACCTAATGGTTCTTCTGTTTTAAGAAAGTCATAGCAGCCTCCTGGGACAAGTTTAGCCCCCTTCCCCTCACATTCAAACCAATAACTAAGGCCACTGCCTCACAGCTTCCGCGACCCAAGTTCAATCCTGACCTCCGCTGCTCGCCGCTGTCTGTGTGGAGTTTACATGTTCTCCCTGTGACCCCATGGGTTTTGCCCGGGTGCGCCAGTTTCCTCCCACAGCCGAAAGACGTGAGCATTGGTGGATTATTTAGCGGGTGTAGGTGAGTGGAGCTGATGGGAAGGTTTGGGGAGAGTAAGATGGGGTTGAATGGTGTTGAATTGGTGTAAACACCATGGACTTGATGAGCCGAAAGGCCTGTTTGCAGGCTGTGTGACTTGTTGGGGGAATCATGCTGTACAGATTGTCGGGTGGCCCTACCTGACAGCGCTGACAATTCTGCACAGGCGACCCTGAGAAAGATGCTAGTGAAGTGCTGGCTGTTCGTCTCCTGGTGCAAAATGGAGGAGAAAAGCCTTTACTGACATGGCTCTCTGAGCAACAGTTTTCAACATTTGTAAATCTCCAGCAGCCTCTGATCACACGAGCAAAAATATCTGAATGCATTATTGAATTCCCTTTACCCAGTTTTTAATAGGAAGACAGGTACTATCCTACGTGACATTATGCTTCTATTAAAGGGTGAAGTACTATATATGATGCTTATTGCATACTAATACTCCCACATTTCAACTTCAAAGCATGGGGAAGGTTCCACATAAATCCATTTTCTACTTGCAGTCCCTTTAATCTGGTAACATATTCCAAAGTGCTTCATCGGAGCGCTAATCAAACAAAGTTTGACATAGTCACCTTGGATATAATGAGGGAGTTGTGCCTTTCATGATGTGCTTGATGCAAATGTCAGAGTTTGCTAAGACTAGCTCATTAAGCATTGGGCAAGTGGTTGCTCAGCTGGCAAATTACGAAAATGAAATAAGTACTCGGCGGGGAGAGTTTGCTGGGGTAATTGTTAATTGGTAATACGTTTATAATATTAGCAACTGGTTAACGTTGTCACATGTACTGAAATACAAAGAAGTGCTATTGTCTGTCTACCATTCAGCCAGATTATTCCATACGTAAGTACATTGAAGCCGCATAAAAAGAAATAACAGAATGCAGAATATGGGGTAAATACTGGCCAACTAAACCAGGACAAATTGTTGATGATATTCTACTTACTTACCTGCCACCTGTTACTAAGCGAGGTCCACTGGTCCTCCAGGTTAGCTCAGGGCTAACAACCCTGACTGGCATTGAAGAATCCTTCCATACAGACAGAGTTAAACATGTTTATCTGCCATTTATCACTGTCTGTACAGAAGGAATCTTCATTGCTGTCTCTGTAACAATTTTTTTTTGACCAGTCAAGGTTGTTAACCCTGAGGTGAACCCCTGAACCTGGAGGACTGGTGGACCACTCTTAGTCTGACCCTTACCCTTTGACCTGTTTAGCATGGGTGACCAAGAGCCAAAATACAAGTACTGACTCTCGGGGTCATTGAGGCACGCAAGCCTCCAAACCCTACGCCAAGGTTGTGGTCCACCATTGGTCTTCCCCCTTATCTTGAAGTCAGTGATCAGCTCTTTTTTTTTGCTGACATTGAGGGAGATATAGTATTGACAGCGTGTCACGATCTACTATGCTCTCTAGCTCCTTCCTGTACTCCATCTCATTGTTGTTTTGGATCCAGCCCACTGTGATGCTCCTGTAGGTGGAGTTAGGGCACAATCTAGCAAAGGAGTCATGAGTTTACAGGGAGCAGAGTAAGTGGGTGGGAATTAGCATCACAGGGTTTTTCAGTGATTTGGACCCCTCTCTGTGCTAGCTCATGGACCAGAGGCTGGGAACTCCCACAGGGTGTGAAGCAGTCAACCTGCCCTCAACATCTACCAATTCAAAGCTGGACTCAGGCTGAGCTTAAATGTATCCTCAAGACCAAGAGTTGTAAGCATCAGGAACTCTCTCACTCCCTGACCTGTTCCTTTCTGTGCTGTAATGTATCCTCAAGATGAGGTGTTCTCAACATCAGGAACTCTCTCACTCCCTGGCCTGTTCCTTTCTGTGCACTGCATTTGTAACCTGCAAATTCATGTCTAGTCCCATTAGGAATAGAAGAATTACAGATTTAAGACAGCTAGAAGCTTCCTGACATCTGTAGCCCATTGTAAGGGAGTGTCAGGGTTAACAGGCAGGGTTAAAAATGATGGACTGAGGTTGGAATGGAGACGATGAGGTTGTTTTCCTTGGATCAAAGTTTAAAGTTCAAAGTAAATTTTTTATTATCAAAGTACACATATGTCACCATATACAACCCTGAGATACATTTTCTTGCAGGCATACTCAATAAAAGAGAGATTTGATAGGGGTATATCAGACAGGTTCAGTGGAAAGATGCTGTTCCCTTTGGCAGCTGGTTCAAGATGGTGTCAGGAGAAGCCTTCTCAAGGTAGAGCAGTGAGAATCCAGGACTCCCCTGTAATGGAGGAATAGGGGAACAATTAAGAACTTCCAAAGGAAATTGAAGTGGAATGAGGGAAAGCTGTGTAGAAATAGCTGGGGGCAATAAGGCAGATGAGATTGCTCTGGAAGAATCAGGCCCTGATGGAGTACCTGGAAGGGCATTGAAAACCTGTGCCAACCAACAGCTGAGAGTGTTCAGGACATCTTCAATCTCCCACTGCTGCATTGCGAGGTTCCTTCCTGCTTCAAAAGGATAACAATCATATCAGTGCCCAAGAAGACTATAATCCAGTGGCACTCACACCTGCTGTGATGAAGTGCTTCCAGAATCAACTCCTGCCTAAGCAAGGACCTGGACCCACTGCAATTTGTCTATCACCGCAATAGGTCCACAGTGGATTCATTCTCACTGGCTCTTCACGTGGCCTTGGATCACCTAGACAAAGCAATACTTACATCAGGCTTCTGGTCAGCATTCAACACAATCCACCCATGGTTCTAATCAACAAGCTCCAAGCTCGGTACCTCCCTCTGCAACTGGATCCTTGTCTTCCTCACCGGGAGACCACAGTCAGAGACAACATCTCCTCTTTGCCGACAATTAACACTGGTGTACCTGAAGGATGAGTGCTTAGCCTACTGTTCTACTCACTGTACACCCACAACTGTGTGGCTAGACACAGCTCAAACACAATCTATATACCTGCTCATGATACACCACTTCCTGGCAGAATTTCAGCGGGCAACAAGGAGGCATACAGGAGCTAGGTAACTCAGCTGGTTGAGTGGTATTGCAACAACAATCTTGCACACAACGTCAGTAAGTCCAAAGAATTGATCATGAGCTTCAGAAAAGGGAAGGTAAGGGAAAGCACTCCAGTCCTCATCAAGGGATCGGAGGTGGAAAGAGTGAGCACTTTCAAGTTCTTGAGTTTCAAATTTCTGAAAATCTATCATTGGTCCAACATATTGATGCAGTTACAAGGAAGACTTGGTATGTCACTAAACACTTTCATGAATATCTACAGATGTACCATGGGCAACATTCTAACTGGTTGCATCACTTTCTGGTGTGGAAGTCACTGTACAGGATCAGAAAAAGATGCAGTAAGTTCTAAACTCTGCCAGCTCTGCTCTGCACACTAGCCTCCCAGGCACTGAGGACACCTTCAACAGGCAATGCCTCAAAAAGGTGGCATCCATCATTAAGGACCCTCTCAGCCAGGATGTACCCTCTTTTCATTGTTACCATCAAGGAGGAAGTACAGATTATTTTAACTTCCCACATATTGACTGGGAATCCCAAACTGTAAAAGGACTAGATAGGATAGAGTCTGTCGAATGTGTTCAGGAAAGCTCCCTTCATCAGCACATAGATGTCCCAATGACAGCGCGTGTGATACTGGATCTGCTATTTGGGAATGAGACAGGGCAGGTGACAGAAATTTGTGAAGAGGAACACTGTGCATCCAGTGACCATGATGCCATTAATTTCAAAGTAAATATGCAAAAAGGTAGTTCTGATCCATGGGTTAAGATTATAAATTGGAGAAAGACCAGAGATGATCTGACAAGAGTGGATTGGTGCAGGGTGGTTTCTGAAAAAAGTGTGCTTGGAAAGTGGGAGACCTTCAAAAATAAGATTTTGAGAGTACAAAGCTTGTATGTGACTGTCAGAATAAAAGGTAAAGATAACAAGTGTAGGGAACCCTGGTTTTCAAGAGATATTGAGGCTCTGGTTAAGAGAAAAAAGGTGTATAGCAGGTATAGGCAGATAGGAACGAATGAGGCACTTATGGAGTATAAGAAATGTAAGAGAACACTCAAGAAATAAATCAGGAGGGCAAAAGAAGGCATGAAGTTGCTCTAGCAAACAAGGTGAAGGAGAATCCCAAGGGGTTCTACAGATATGTTAAGAGCAAAAGGTCTGCAAGGGAGAAAATTGGTCCTCCGGAAGACCAGAATGGTAATCCATGTGTGGAGCCAAAACAGATGGGGGAGATCTTAAATGAAATCTTTGCATTTGAGTTTGGGAGACAGATATAGAGTTGATAGAAGTGAGGCAAGGCAATATCAACTTCACAAACCCTGTACAGATTACAGAGGAGGAGGTGTTTGCTACCCAGAGACAAATCAGGGTGGATAAATCCCGGGGCATGACAAGGTGTTCCCTCAGACCCTATGGGAGGCAAGTACAGAAATTGTTGAGGCCCTAGCAGAGATATTTAAAACATCCTTAGTGACTGGAGATGCACCAGAGAATTATGGGATAGCCAATGGTGTTCCTCTGTTTAAAAATATATATAAACCAGGAAATTATAGGCCAGTGAGTCTGATATCAGTTGTGGAAAAGTTATCAGAAGGTATTCTAAGGGGCCGGACATATAAGAATTTGGAAAGACATGGACCGATTAAAGTTAGTCAGCAAGGCTTCAAACATAGTAGGTCATGTCCAACCAATCTTATAGAGTATTTTGAAGAAGTTACCAGGAATGTAGATGAAGGCAAAGCAATGGATGTTGTCTACATGGACTTTAGTAAGGCATTTGATAAGGTCCCACATGGGAGGCTGGTCAACAAGGTTCAGTCACTCAACATTCAGGATGAGGTAGTAAATTGGATTAGGCATTAGCTTTGTGGGAGAAACCAGGGAGTGGTGGTAGAGGGTTGCCTTTCTGACTGGAGGCCTGTGACAAGTGGTGTACCGCAGGGATCGGTGCTGGAACCTTTGTTGGTTGTCATCTACATCAATGATTTGGATGATAATGTGGCTAACTAGATCAGCAAATTTGCAGATGACACCAAGATTGGGGGTGTGGTGGACAGTGAGGAAGGCTATCGTGGCTTGCAGAGGGATCTGCATCAGCTGGAAAAATGGGCTGAAAAATCACAAATGGAATTTGATGTAGACAAGTGTGACATTTTGCACTTCAATAGGACCAACTAGGGTAGGTCTTACACAGAGGCTAGTAGGGTACTGAGCAGTGTGATAGAACAAATAATTCATAGAAACATAGAAAACCTACAGTCCTTCAAAGTTGTGCCGAACATGTCCTCACCTTAGAAATTACCAGGGTTACCCATAGCCCTCTATTTTTCTAAGTTCCATGTACCTATCCACAAGTCTCTTAAAAGACTCTATCATATCCGCCTCCACCACTGTTGCCAGCAGCTCATTCCACGCACTCACCACTCTCTGTGTAAAAAACTTACCCCTGACATCACCTCTGTACCTACTCCCAAGCACCTTATCCTGTGTCCCCTTGTGCTAGCCATTTCAGCCCTGGGAGAAAGCCTCTGACTATCCACATGATCAATGCCTCTCATCATCTTATACACCTCTAACAGGTCACCTCTCAACTTCCGTCGCTCCCAGGAGAAAAGGCCGAGTTCACTCAACCTGTTTTCATAAGGCATGCTCCCCAATCCAGGCAACATCCTTGTAAATCTCCTCTGCACCTTTTCTATAGTTTCCACAGCCTTCCTGTAGTGAGGCAACCAGAACTGAGCACAGTACTCCAAGTGGAGTCTGACCAGGGTCCTATATAGCTGCAACATTACCTCTCAGCTCCTAAATTCAATTCCATGACTGATGAAGGCCAATACACTGTATGCCTTCTTAACCATAGAGTCAACCTGCGCAGCTGCTTTGAGCATCCTATGGACTCAGAACCCAAGATCCCTCTGATTCTCTACACTGCTAAGGGTCTTACCATTAATACTATATTCTGCCATCATACTTGACCTGCCAAAATGAACCACTTCAAGCTTATCTGGGTTGAACTCCATATGCCACTTCTCAGCCCAGTTTTGCATCCTATCAATGTCCCACTGTAACCTCTGACAGCCCTCCACACTATCCACAACATCCCCAACCTTTGTGTCATCAGCAAATTTACTAACCCATCCCTCCACTTCTTCATCCAGGTCATTTATAAAAATCACAAAGAGTAGGGGTCCCAGAACAGATCCCTGAGGCACACCACTGGTCACTGACCTCCATGCAGAATATGACACATCTACAACCACTCTTTGCCTTCTGTGGGCAAGCCAGTTCTGGATCCACAAAGCAATGTCCCCTTGGATCCCATGCCTCCTTACTTTCTCAATAAGCCTTGCATGGGGTATCTTATCAAATGCCTTACTGAAACCCATATACACTACATCTACTGCTTTTCCTTCATCAATGTGTTTAGTCACATCCCATTGAAACATTTGGCATATTGGCCTTCATAAATCAATACATTGAGTACAGGAGATGGGGTGTTATGTTGAAGGTGTATAAGATGTTGGCGAGACCTAATTTAGAGAATTGTGTGCAGTTTTGATCACCTACCTTAAGAAAAGATGTAAATAAGGCTGAAAGAGTGCAGAGAAAATTTACTAGGTCTGTTGCCAGGTCTGGAGGACCTGAATTATAAGGGAAGATTGAACAGGTTAGGACTGTATTCTTTAGAATGTGGAAGACTGTGTGGATTTGATAGAGTTATAAAAAATTATGAGGGGTATAGAAAGGGTAAACGCAAGCAGGTTTTTTCCACTGAGGTTTGGTGGATCGACAACTAGAGGTCTTAGGTCAAAGGTGAAAGGTGGGAAGTTTAAGGAGAACATGAGGGGAACTTTCTTCACTCAGGGTAGTGAGGGTGTGGAACGAGCTGCCAGCACAAGCGGAGCATTCAAACTCATTTCAACATTTAAGAGAAGTTTGGATAGGTACATGGATAGTAGGGGCATGGAGGGCTATGGTCCCAGTACAGGTTGATGGGAGTAGGCAACTTAAATGGTTTTGGCATTGACCAGATGGGCAGAAGGGCCTGTTTCTGAGCTGTACTTCTCAATGACTAAGAGAGGCTGATCTATGTTCATTAGGAACAGCTACTGTAGGAGTACAAACTGCATTAGGTGTGACATTGGCTGGCTTTCTTTCTTTACATATGCTGCCTGACCTGTTGAGTATTTCAATCGCTGTCTGTAGATGCTTTAATAGTTATAGACAGTGAGCCGCAGGAGTGAAGTGGCGCTTGCTTGGCCTGTTGGTGATCACCACGAGTGAAAGCGATGTACCCCTGGATCCATTATGTTGACAGGGATATTTTTCCCAGGGTGTTGCAATACCATAGGTTTAAAGAGAGTCTTAGAGGAAGAGAAAGAGACGGAAAGATTCAGGGAGAGTGCTCAAGAGGCTGGGTCCTTGGTCAGCCGCCTGTGGCGGAATAATTACGTTCAGGGTCTGCACTGGAGAGTACCACTACCTGGAAAGTTTTCAGGGTCAGAACAGATCACTGAGTTCAAGAGCATTGGGATGAAAGATAAATGTTTAATCAAGGGAGGGGAATGTCTAATAGTGAGGGCTTATTAACAAGGAGCCTCCCAGGCTGCTGGAGGGACGGGATAGTATTTGATTTTGCTACAGTGCAGAGTATGTTCTGTACCAGGCATCAAGCCAGTTGAACACCTTTACTACTGACTTTTATTTGGCCTTTTGCTTGGTTGGCACAGGCATAGCAGAATGTTTTCAAAACCAGATATTTTCCAATGTAAATTCAGGCTATTTATAGCTTTCATCAATCCATTGATGCATAGACAGTCAAAAAGCAGTTTCTAACCCAAAGATCTTTCACTAAGCCTTCTGCAGCTTGTTGCTTTTGCATTTCACACCCCACTGGGCACCTTTCAATGACTTCCAGTTCCATTTCCAAGGAAGATCTACATCTCTTTATTGCTTATTCCTAACATCTATTAAAGTAATTTCTTATTATCAAAGTAGGGAAATGAGACCAGATACTACTGAGATACATTTTCCTGCAGGCATTCATAGTAGAACAAAAAGTACGATAAAATCAATGAAAAGCTACACACAAAGACTGACAAATTGTGCAAATACAAAAAGAAAAAAGTAATAATAAATACATTTAACAACACACACAAAATGCTGGTGGAACGCAGCAGGCCAGACAGCATCTATAGGGAGGAGCATCGTCGACGTTTCGGGCCGAGACCCTTCGTCAGAACTAACCGAAAGGAAAGATAGTAAGAGATTTGAAAGTTGTGGGGGGAGGGGGAAATGCGAAATGATAGGAGAAGATCGGAGGGGGTGGGATGAAGCTAAGAGCTGGAAAGGAGATTGGTGAAAGTGATACAGAGCTGGAGAAGGGAAAGGATCATGGGATGGAAGGCTTCGGGAGAAGAAAGGAGAGGAGGGAGCACCAGAGGGAGATGGAGAACAGGCAAACAACTAAATATGTCAGGGATGGGGTAAGAAGTGGAGGGGGGGCATTAACGGAAGTTAGAGAAGTCAATGTTCATGCTATCAGGTTGGAGGCTACCCAGTCGGTATATAAGGTGTTGTTCCTCCAACCTGAGTTTGGATTCATTTTGACAGTAGAGGAGGCCGTGGATAGACATATCAGAATGAGAATGGGATGTGGAATTAAAGTGTGTGGCCACTGGGAGATCCTGCTTTTTCTGGCGGACCGAGCGTAGGTGTTCAGCGAAACGGTCTCCCAGTCTGTGTCGGGTCTCACCCATATATAAAAGGCCACATCAGGAGCACTGGACGCAGAATACCACACCAGCCAACTCACAGGTGAAGTGTCGCCTCACCTGGAAGGACTGTCTGGGTCCCTGAATGATGGTGAGGGAGGAAGTATAAGGGCAGGTGTAGCACTTGTTCCATTTACAAGGATATGTGCCAGGAGGGAGATCGGTGGGAAGGGATAGGGGGGAACGAGTGGACAAGGGAGTCGCGTAGGCAGTGATCCCTGTGGAAAGCAGAAGCGGGGGGGAGGGGAAAATGTGCTTGGTAGTGGGATCCCGTTGGAAGTGGCAGAAGTTACGGAGAATTATACGTTGGACCTGGAGGCTGGTGGGGTGGTAGGTAAGGATAAGGAGAACCCTATCCCGAGTGGGGTGGCGGGTGGATGGGGTGAGAGCAGATGTGCGGGAAATGGGAGAGATGCGTTTGAGAGCAGAGTTGATGATGGACGAAGGGAAGCCCCTTTGTTTAGAAAAGGAAGACATCTCCTTCGTCCTGGAATGAAAAGCCTCATCCTGAGAGCAGATGCGGTGGAGACGGAGGAATTGTGAGAAGGGGATAGCATTTTTGCAAGAGTCAGGGTGGGAAGAGGAATAGTCCAGGTAGCTGTGAGAGTCTGTAGGCTTATAGTAGATATATAGTAGATAGGCCGTCTCCAGAGATGGAGACAGAAAGATCAAGAAAGGGGAGGGAGGTGTCAGAAATGGAGCAGGTAAATTTGAGGACAGGGTGAAAGTTGGAGGCAAAGTTAATGAAGTCGACGAGCTCAGCATGCGTGCAGGAGGCAGCGCCAATGCAGTCATCGATGTATCGAAGGAAAAGAGGGGGATGGATACCCATATAGACTTGGAACTTGGACTGTTCCACAAAGCCAACAAAAAGCAGGCATTACTGGGACCCTTGCAGGTGCCCATGGCTACACCTCTGGTTTGGAGGAAGTGGGAGGAGCCAAAGGAGAAATTATTGAGAGTAAGAACTAATTCCGCTAGACGGAAGAGGCCAAAGGAGAAATGATTGAGAGTAAGAACTAATTCCGCTAGATGGAGGAGGCCAAAGGAGAAATTACTGAGAGTACGAACTAAATCCGCTAGACGGTGGAGTTATAAATAAAGAAATACATTTAT
This sequence comes from Hypanus sabinus, assembly GCF_030144855.1. NCBI lineage: Eukaryota > Metazoa > Chordata > Chondrichthyes > Myliobatiformes > Dasyatidae > Hypanus > Hypanus sabinus. Next base: position 145,507,730 of record NC_082710.1, on the reverse strand, counting down.
TTATTTATTATTAAACCAAAGGCCACAGCCTCAGAATAAAGGAGCATCCATTTAGAATGGAGATGAGGAAGAATTTCTTTAGCCAGAGAATGGTGAATCTGTGGGATTCGCTGCCATAGGCGACCATGGCGGCCAAGTCTTTGGGCAGAGGTTGATTAATTCTTGAGTAGTCATAGGAAAAGGCAGTAGACTGGGGCTGAGAGGGAAAATGGATCAGCCATGATGAAATAGCTGAGCAGACTCAATAAGCCAAATAGCCTAATTCTACTTCTATATCTTACGGTCTAAATGAATAAACGATACTGAGAATATGAGTTGTAGGGAACTTGAGAGTGAGTGCAGAGGTTGTGTTCAGTGATCAGTTCAGTGCTGTGATGTGGTGTGGGATCTAAGGTTCCTGTACTTCCTCTCGGATGGTCGCAGCAAGACGAGAACATGGCCTGTTTGGTGGGGGTCCTTGATGACGGACGCTGCTTTCTTGTGGGTGCACTCCTCGTAGATGTGCACGATGGTGGGGAAAGCTTTTCCTGTGATGAATTGGGCTGTATTCCCCACTGGTTGGCTTTTCACGTAATTAATATCACTTCGCTGGAACATTGCCCATGCAGAGATCGAGGCAGCACTCTTGAGAAAAACAATATAAAACAATGGCAGAGAGGCAGAGAGGCTGAACTAAAGGCAGATTTCAATGATGTGGATGAAAGTATTGGATGGGAGTCTGTCCGATGAAGATACAGTGTTTGTTCTGTTCAAGTGTAGTGACTTCACTGGCAACCAGAGATTGAAAATTAATTTGAAATATGACAGACAGCTTCCCAGCTGCGGTTTGTGGTGAATTACAGATTTAGCAGCAGTCACTGAGAAAGGGGAAGGATCTCTGATTCACTACTTACTCTCTGCTCTCAAGAAGGATTAGGATATAAATGGAGAATGCTGGAAATAGAGAGTGAAGAAGGAGAGAGAGAGGGAAGAGAGAAAATTAACGTTTCGGGTCATTGACCTTTAATGTGAACTGTTCCTGAAAAGATTGAAGAGTTGATCAGACTTCAAAGAAAACCAAATTGCACAACCTGATTAATTCTCTCTCACTGTCAGAATGTGTCAGCCACAAGTAATTGCCTCCTGCCCCCAGTTGTGGTTTGGATTATTGTGCGTTGTCAGACCCATGGCACTTGTCAGCATATTTAAAGCAAACACAGCACCAATGACCTTCACCTGCCTCCTTGAGGTGATACCCCATTCATTCCTCGAGGGGCTTCCCTGACCAACTCTGTCCCTCCGTGCAAAAGGAGACCAAACTGTAGTCCTTCCCCACAGAGCCTTAACTTCATCCGCACCACACTTCAGTGCGGCCCTCAACACACAGTCCCGTTGCCTGGACCGTGTCAGTCAGCAGCAGTCCCTTATGGACATCTATCTCACTGTGGTGGAAGTCCAGACCACAGTGGGCAGACCAAATTCACTGAGCGGATGATGCTCCAACAGGAAAGGTATCGATAAGCTTGAAAGAGTGCAGAGAAAATTTGCGCGGACGTTGCTGGGAGTTAAAGTGAAAGGTTGAATAGGTTAGAGCTTTATTCCCTGGAGTGCCAGAGAAGCAGAGGAGATCTTACAGAGGTATTCAAAATTATGAGGTACAGATGGGGTAAATACATACTGGCTTTTCCCCTTAGTTTGTGTGAGACTATAACTAGAGGTCTTGGGTTTGGGGCGAAAGGTGAAATATTTCAGGGGAAGCTCTTCATTCAGAGGGTGGTGTGAATGTGGAATGAGCTGCCAGAGGCAGTAATCAACACCGGTTCAATTGTAACATTTAAGAGAAGTTTGAATAGAGGGGTATAGAAGGTTATGGTCTGGGTGCGTGTAGATGGGATTAGGCTGAAAATCAGGCTGGCTCAGAGTAAATAGACCAAAGGGTCTGTTTCCGTGCTGTTGTGTCTCTAACTCTATGTCATTTGATGTCTGTCTCAGTGTATGTCTCTGGGACCAGCCTGTAGATCAGTCCCTATTACACAGCCTCTGGGGAAGGCGTCTACCTCACACAGACTATCTCCGTTTCACAGTGAAATGCTGAGAAGTTGCCAGTTTCACACAGAAGCTGTGAGAATCGCTGGTAGAGCAAGAGGGAGAGAAGTTGCTTTGATGCAGTAAGGGATGTGCTGTGTGATTGGCACTGGGGTAGGTGGGTGGGTGCTCAGGAACAGAGCAGATGGCTTCCTGCAGATGGAGGGAACTCCCTTGCTCCTGTTTCCTTTCACGCCGCATCAAAGAGAATTAAAACTGATTATGTTCCTGACACTCACTTTACAAGCCAGGCAGTGGATGGGCAAATTCCTCCTGAGTAACCAGTGAAGTTCTGGTGATTATCCCTAACTTTAGTTGTTGCTGCATTATTAGTGAACACAATCACTTAGTTTGTGTCTCAGTTCTGTCAGAACATTCGAATTCTGAAGCCCACACCCAACAGCTTTCATTCTATTGATCTACATGGTTCAGTGATGGAGAGCTTTGTGCCACTGCACACAAAGTTCGATGCTCCCTCGGTACTGCCCAGCCCATGATGCAAACCTTCTGCGGTACTACCCCTTCCACAGTCTGAAATTCCCTCAGTACCCTCCCCTTTATTTTGCAAATACAGAAGTTTACTTAAGTCAGAGGCTGATATGTTCTTGATTAGTCGGGGCCTCAAAGGTTACGTGGGGAGGCAGGAGAAGAGGTTGAGAGGAAGAATAAATCAGCCATAATGCAATGGTGGAACAGACTCGTTGGGCTGAATGGCCTAATTCTATTCCTGTGTCTTATAGTTTATTCACCAACAAAAATATATATAATAATCTGTGGTTCCTCAAACTGTTTACAATTTCAAATCGAAATACGATTGCTATTATCTACAAGCATTGAATCTCCTGAAGGGCTCAGTGTAACACTCCCTCAATACAACAGCACATAGACACATAGCGCTTTTGATTAATAATTTTAATTCAGAACCAATTCTTCAAATTGATATTGATTTAAAACATTAACTTTGTATTTTCCTTCTCGTAGTTATTGTAGATATGCTGAGCAGTTCAATAATTTTCAGTTTTATTTCAGATTTCCAGCGCCTGTGTGATTTCCCTCATCCTTTGTTACCCTGATGTTTAATTACACACAGCCTCTAACTTCATGGTTGGCATCAGTTCACCATCATCTCCATCACGCACACAGCAACACTGCTGCTCAGAAAGAGGAAAATTTGTCATTAAATACAAAAATAAATTTTAATTAGGGAGATTTATTTTATATTTAGGATAATTGGCAAGCTAGTAATGATTTAAAGGATCTACAGTGTGATGCTTAGGAAAAGATTAACTCCAGGAGATTAATATTTTAAAAATTGCATTTGCGATGATGATAATTTAAAGCAGGAATTGGATAACTAAACTGAACAGGAGCTGTGCCCTGATCATGTAACACCCTTCACACTGCCCTAACAATCAAGGAGGAGTGCTATCTAAAGATTCACACCTACATGGCTATCCAATACATAAAATGGACTAAATTTGAATAGAACATATCTACTTATGAAACCCCCCACAGATGAAGAATTCATGTTGATTTGCAGAAAAATGCACAACAAACACTTGAGCCAAATCTTTGAAAGAGAGTCTCTTCAGATCCCCCTCCCCACCGATCCTCCCTACACCTCCCTTGAGGACCCAGGTGCTCTTTCTTTTCTTGTTGCCCTTTCAGATCACACATCCCAGATCATAGCAACTTACTCCCCCTCTGCCCCGCCTCGCCTCCACTCCCCAGTTGTTCTACCGATCCCCTTAGATGGGAGATGGCCAGTATAGGGTGGTGGAAGGAAGGGATAGAGCAAAAGCAGTCAGGTAATGGGCAGGTCCGGGTGAGGAGGGTGGTAGGCAGGTGGAGGAAGGGAGGGTGGGAATAATGACAGAGGCTGGGAGGTGATCGGTGGAGCTGACATTGTGCTACCAATGGTGGAATCTGATGGGAGAGGAAGGTGGAGTGTGGAATCGAGTGATGTGGGGAGGGAAGAGGTGAACAGTGGGTGGGGTGGGAGACCCAAGGTATGAGGTGATTCTTTCATTTGTGTTTAGCCTCAACCTGGCAGTGGAGGACAGACAAGTCGGTGTGGGGCATGCTTTTCTTTCCCAGCCGGACTTCAACGTAGTTGATGTTCTTGGGAGAAATTTGGGTCTGGTTCCTGATCCTACCACAGGTGCTTACAGGAAAGGGTCATGGGAGGAGAGCGCCAATCCCAGGAAGGGAGTTTGATAAGTGGGAGAATTCCTGATGTTCAAGAGAAGCTGTTTTGTTTCCACTTCAATGTCCTTCACCTCCTTGTTGGATTTATCCTCAACGCATTTCCCAACACCTGGGCAATCTATCAACCAAGAAACCCCTGTCAAATGAATTAAATCAAAGATTTATTTAATTAAAATACTTAAACTACCCAGCACTTCTCCACAGAACAAACCCCAGGCTCTTTCTCATCCTATCTACACCAGTCTCTGAAAGGAGTAGATTAAAGCAACAAACAATCTGTCGGAGCGACTCAACAGGTCAAGCAGTATACATGGAGGGAAAGAAACTGGGGATGTGTTTGGTCAAATCCTTACCAGCACTTGGAATGAATGCAGCTTTAGATTTTAAAAAATGTCAACCTCTGACCCAACTCATGACTTGAGGGATAAAATTCACCCTGTTGGTGCAAAAACTGTGATGTGCATGGTTTTAGCATAACCCTGCATTTGCAATCTGTGTCCTGCTTTACAAAGTAAGCCTATGGTCTAAAAACATGAAGATATAATTAATAATGGTACATACCTATCTCCTGCCTGTGAAAATATTTGAATGTATACACTTGGGGCAAGAATACCAGAAAATTAATCTTTGGACAGACAGCCTGAATGCATTGGTGAAATCTTGACCTAAGTTGTACTTTAACAGCTGTGCTCTATGTATAAGTGTTCTTTTATTGTACAATAGAGATTCCTATAACAGGTAAGGCTTTAACTCATTGAGCTCATTTCCTTACTCTGTGAATCTCCCTGTAAGGAAGTTAAATAAGCATCATACACCCTTCTGTTAGACCACACTTGGACGATAGTGTAGCACAACTGTTTTACAGTGCCAGGGATCACTGATCGGGGTTCAGTTCCCACCACGGCATCTAAGTTGCTTGCAAGCTGGAAGCCTGGCGACAAGAGTCCTCGCTGATTGGCTTTGACACAAACGATGCATTTCACTGTATGTTTCTATATACAACTAAGTTAAACTTTATAAAATCCCTTTCTAAATTGGCACTGCTGGTAAAGCCACTGGCTCACAGCTCCAGCGACCCAGGTTCGAACTTGGGAACTCTCTGTGTAGAGTTTTCATGGTCTCCCTGTGACTGTGTGAAATTTTTCCTGAATGTTCCAAATCCCAAAGATGTGCAGGATGGTCAACTAATTGTTCCTAGAGAGAGGGTGGGATCTGGGGGAAGTTGTTGGGAATGTGGAGGAAATAGGTTACAGGAAATAAATGGGGAAATGGAACTGAGAACTGGAATAGACTCAAAGATGAGAAAATCTGCAGATGCTGGAAATCCAAGCAACACACACAAAATGCTGGAGGAACCCAGCAGGCCAGGCACCATAAACAGTTGACGTTTCTGGCCGAGACCCTTCTTCGGAACACATCCTGATAAAGGGTCTCATCCCGAAATGTTGACTTTACTCTTTTCCACAGATGCTGTCTGGCCTGTTGAGTCCTCCAGTGTTTTGTGTGTGTAGCTGGAATAAACTCAATGGACTGAATAACCTTCTAAGATGTATGGAAATGTGAGAATCTGCTTCAGAGAAATCTGGTTTAGGAGGGAGTTCAACAAGGAATAACTAGAATGATATGTAGACTGAAAGAGTTAACTTATAAAGCCAGACTACATAGACCAGACCTCTGCCTCTCATACTCAATCTGCCTCCAACTATCATCCACCTTCTGTAGTCTCCCAACTCACCTGTTCCCCTCCCTTTGGTGATGCAACCTGTCAATCATCTGTCACCCTTCCTCAGTCCACCAATCACTTGGGCTCCTATCTCAGCACTCCCAACTGCCTCTCTCTGCTTACCATTCACTCTCAGTCCTGATTCTGGGTTTAGACCCACAACGTTGACAATTCCTCCCCATGCACAACCCCCCCCACAGATGTTCTCGACCCACTGAGCTCTTCCATCAGATTGTTCATTAAACTAGACCTCTAATCTCTTGAGTGTGAATGAAGTTTTACAAGAACAAGTGTGTAAAAAAGGACCCGTAGAATCATTGGGGACCCAAGCCATCCCAACACAATCTATTCCAGCTGCCACCATCCGGGAAGCGGTACCGCAGAGTAAAATCCAGGACCAACTGGCTCTGGGACAGCTTCTTCCACCAGGCCATCAGACTGATGAACTCACGCTGACTTAAGTGTACTCTATTGAGTGTTCTATTTATTATAAGTTTTTACAAATTGCTATGATTGCACGTTGCACATTTAGACAGAGACGCAATTGTAAAGATTTTCACTCCTCATGTATGTGAAGGATGTAAAAGATAAAGTCAATTCAATTCAAGTTTTGATAGTGTCCTATCTGGTGAGGAGAGCCTAGCTGTGGCAGGAAGCTCCTCCTTGTTCACAAAGCAGTGGGAATTAGGAACTCTCACCTTGAGAATGGTGCTGTCACAGCCAGGGAAACAATTAATGACTTCAAAACTGAGATCAGAGGACTTTCATCAAAAGTAAAATACCACAGATGCCAGAAATGCTGAGATAAAAATAGCAGAAATTGCTGGAAATGTATATATATTTAGGTCATTTAAAAACTCTTAGATAGGCATATGGATGCTAGAAAAGTAAGGACTATGTAAAAAGGAAGGGTTAGATTGATCAATCTCAGAGTAGGTTAAAAGACTGGCACAATATTGTTTCATGTTCTGCATTCAATCTTTAGCAGTTCAGGCAATATCTGTGGAGAGAGGAACAGAGTTAACCTTTCATCAGAACTGGGAAGAGTGAATAAAAATGTTTTGAGGAGGCATAGAAGAGTCGGAGGAAAGAAGAAAGGGGAAGGAATGTGTCAGGGTGGATGAGGAAGATGAGGGTGGTAGCCGACATTTTAAAGTGAAAGAAGGGACTTGTCGAGAGCCTCTGGGATTCACACGTCACACACTGCTGTGTCGTCTCCGGCACATCAGTCAACTAGAATTAGAGTATTGTGGCTGGGACAAACTGTGCTCTACACATCTCGTTCCTTGCCTCTTTCCTCAATCAGCAGGAGCTGCCAAACAGGCACCAGGCTGACATACTGAAGGAGACCATGTGAGAATCCCATCACCACAGGATGTGAGATGCGATCCTGGCAGGCCTCAGCAACATGTTGTCTGAGTCTCAAGTTGTAAGTGATGTTTAAAGTCTGACCTTCAGAAGTATTTATTCCGGAAGAGAGCTCCTTAAAATAGGAAAAGGAATTGAACAGAATTTCCCAGGGATCTAGATAGCTTCGGATCTCCACGATTGAAAGCACAGAGCGACAGGGTTGTACTGGAAGCAAGAGCTGTTGGACAGCTGGGAGCGCCGAGGCTTCTGGAACTGGAGGAGGTTCTGAAGATAGGGTGTCTCCTTGGATTGAATGTCAGACGCTCTGCCGGTGGATTTAGACTCCACTGTTCAATCCCAACCCAATAGCAGGCAGACTGCCCTCAGCTAGCCTTGCTGTTTCGAACGCCTCATCTTCCTGGCCTCTTGCCCCTCCCCTACCATGTCTCTCCACCAATCCCTGTTCTGATCGAAGATCCCTGCCACACCCCTTCATCCCTGCTCGAGGGTACAGAAGGATAGAGGCAGGTTAGGTGAGTGGGCAGTCATCTGTGGAGAACTATGCAGCCTTAGCAGTCACTTCAGAACTCACAGGAGCAGAAACAAGTCATCCTTCATCCTGAGAGAGGGTCGAATGGGAAAAGAAGACGTGCTCATGGCTGGAAGAATTGTATGTAAAAGTAAGGAGGTGATGTTGTGGTTATACAGTGCACTGGTGAGACCACATCTGGAGATCCGTATTGGTCTCCATATCTAAGTGCTTCCCTGCTTTGAAAATAGTTCAGAGAAGACCATAATACATAGGAGGAGAAGTAGGCCATTTGGACTATCGAGTCTGCTTTGCCATTTCATCATGTCTGATTTATTATCCCTCTCAACCCCATTCTCCCTGTAATATTTGATGCCCTGATCAATCAAGAACCTGTCAACCTCTATTTAATTATACCCAATGTCTTGGCCTTCACTGTCATTTGTGGCAATGAATTCCACAGATTCACTACCCTTACCAAGAAGATATATATAACTCCAGTCTAGAATGAGTGGTTTGCGTTATGAGGAAAGATCGGGTAGGCCAAGCTTCGATCCACTGGAGTTCAAGTGAGTTTGGGACATGACCGGAAGATATGAAACCCTCAGGAGTACTGATAGGGTCAGTGTAGACAGAATGATTCATTTATAGAATGGGTTACTGGTTAATTGGTAAATTGGTGTATTATCGTCACATGGACCAAGGTGTAGTGAAAGACTTTGTTTTGCATGCCATCCATTACAACAGTGCATTGAGGTAGTACAAGGTAAAATACTAACAAAATGCAAAATATAGTGTTATAGTTACAGAAAAAAGGTACTGAGCAGGCAGAGAGTCAAATGCAAGGTAGATGTGAGGTCAGGAGTCCATCTTATCATACAAGAGGTCTGTTCAATAGCCTTATAGAGGCAGGACAGAAGCTGTCCTTGAGCCTGGTGGTATGTGCTTTCAGGCTTCTGTATCTTTTGCCCGACAGGAGGGGGAAGAAGAAAGGCTGTCCAGGGCTGATACTACAGTGATACAGCTCATACTACATTGTTTGCTATGTTATGTAATTAAGCGTGAAGCAATGAAGAGCTGCCTGTAATGTTACAACCTTGACGCCTTGCCTCTTCCTCCGACGCACAGACAATAATTAAGTAAATGAAGTGGGGACAGAGTCCACGGAGGGGAGGCTGGTTTCTGTGATGGGCTACACAGTGGCAACAACTCTCTGCAGTTTCTTGCGGTCACAGGTAGAGCAGTTGCCATTCCAAGCCATATTGCATTCGGATAGGATGCTTTCTTGGGGCATCAATAAAAATAAGTGACGGCCACAGCAGACATTCCGAATTTCCTTAGCCTCCCAAGAAAGTAGAGGTATTTAGTGAGCTTTCTTGGCAAATTGTCTATATAGTTGGACCAGGACAGGTTAAGAATTAAGGATTGTCCGTTTATTTATTTATTTATTTTGTGGTATAGCGCAGAGTAGCCCCTTCTGGCCCTTCAAACCAGGCCAGCAACCCGGAAAAACCTGATTAACAATAACTGAATCACAGAACAGTCTACAATGACCAATTAACCTACCTGGTACGTCTGTGGACTGTGGGAGGAAAATGGAGGACCCAGAGAAAACCCACACCTTCCACGGAGAGGACGCAAAGAGACTCCTTACTGAACAGCGCTGGAATAGAACTCCAAACAGCGGAACGCCCCGAGTTGTAATAGCATCACGCTAACTGATACACTACTGTGGCACCCATTTAGAATGGAGATAGAGTGATCTCTCTCTCTCTCTCTCTCTCTCTCTCTCTTCCTCTCCTTCCGTCCTTCCATCCTTCGTTCCTTCCTTTGTGATTCGTTGGATCTCTCCTCCCCAAAGGACATTGGAAGGAGTGTTTTTGAATGGTTATATGCGATGCGGAGATGAATATTTGATTGTTAGAGTACCAGGGGTTGGGCAAGAATGCAGAGCTGAGGTGACAGTCATACGGGCTGTGGTCTTACTAAATAATGAAGCAGGTTTACGGGGCCAATCCTGCTTCCAATTCACAAATGTGCACACCAGTTATGAATCTTCAGCAATCCCCTGGACACAACTTATAACATCATGACAGCAACAATGAGCTGAGAGCCCCGGCCATTGGAATATTCTCCTTGAAATATTCAGAATTTAATCTGGCAGGAAGAAAATAAAACAACATTAAAAAATTCAAGGAGTAATTTCCTCTGGGTGAAATTTCATTAACTTCCTGTTGAAATGATCACTGGTTCATTGTTTAAAATGTTATAAACTCATCCAGAAGATATAATTTCTAATAAATATTTATGCAATCAAAAAGCTGATACTACAGTGTTTGTTACATTATGCAATTAAACTTGAAGTAATGAAGAACTGTCTGTAATGTTACAATCATAACACCGTGCCTCTTCCTGTGGTGTGCAGACTACAAATAATCTAAGGATCATATTGAAGCTTTTAACATCCCAAAGGTGCAAAATGGTGTCAAAGTTGAGATGTCTCTCCACCAGTAGGAGGACCTCACACAAGGGGATGTAGTGAAAAGATTATGGACCAACCATTTCAGATGGAGTGTGGCGCGTGGCCAAGTGGTTAAGGTGCTGGACTAGTGATCTGAAGTTCATGAGTTTGAGCCCCAGCTGAAGCAGCCTGTTGTGTCCTTGACCAAAGCACTTAACTGCTCCAGTCCACCCAGCTGACTGGTTGCTGGGGGTTAACCTTGCGATAGACTGCTTCCTATCCGGAGGGAGTCTCGTACTCTCAGTTGCTTCACGCCATAAGCACCAGCCTGATGAACCTATAAGGCTTGGGACAGACTTCAACTTTAACTATTTCAGATGGAGGTGTGAGGAAAGGGTGGTGAGTGTCTGGAACTCTGAACTGGAGAGTTGTGAAGCTCAATTATTTAAAATGGAGGTAGATATATTTTTGAAAGATCAGGGAATTGAGGGTGAAGCGGAGTTGGCATAGACAAGGAAATGAGGATTTGAACAGACAACCCAGGATGATATTGAGTGGCCCACTCCTGTTACTTTTTCTTTATATTTTGATGTTCTAAAACAATAACAACAGTGTTTTCTCCTTATGCGTGTCTTCAGCCTGATAATATATCCTGAGGTTTTCGAGAACTGTTACTTTAGGATTTGTCATCTCTCCAGGCATTAGAGGTAGGGTGACCAACATCTTCTAATTAACAATAGTGCAGTGTACTGGAAGTCCCAGGTTTCTGAAAGATATGCTCTAGGAATACTGCAATTATGAGTACAAAGTTAGACTCAGTGTCAGGTAATGAAAAGATGGCGAGTTCTGGGAGTAACTTGGAGAAGCGAGAGGTAGGAAGATTACAGGGGAGAATTTGAGGACTCTGTGTTTTGTTTCGAGATGCAACATGGTAACAGGCCCTTCTGGTCCAAAGAGCCCTTGCTGCCCACTTACACCCACACGGCCAACTAACCTACCACCCGATATGTCTCTGGACTGAGGGAGGAAACCGGAGCACCACGAGGAGAATGTACAAACTCGTCACAGACAGTGGCAGGAATCGAATCTGGGTCGCTGGGGCTGTAAAGCATTATGCTAACCGTTATGCTACCATGCCGCCCTAACTAGAGCATTGGTGTACAATGCTGATGAAGAGAGGCCTGTGGGTGCTTAACCCTGAGGTACATTAAGGCAGCACTGCTGGCAATTCAGAGGATCTGTTGCTACATATAACGGTGAAGCAGATAGGTTGGGGTGCTCAAGGGCCTGGTTTGAAGAAGTGAAGAGATATCTATAGGTTACTGGGCTGGTCAAGTTCACAGAGAAGGAATGGGAGTAGTGGGATGAGGGAATACCATTGGGGGGAGGGCTGGAACTTTGAACCTGGTGTACCTGCAGTAGGAGCCGGTGCAGCTTAGTGATGTTGTCAGGACTCGAGGGCCTGAATTATGTAGAGAGGTTCGACGTGCTAGGCCTTTAGTCCCTGGGACATAAGAGAATGCCGGGTGATCATATTGAGATGTATAAAACTATGAGGGGTATAGATAGTCTTTTTCTCAAAGCTATAGGGAATTAAAAACTGGAGAGCATAGGCTTAGATTGAGAGAGCAACACACACAAAATGCTGGTGGAATACAGCAGGCCAGGCAGCATCTATAGGGAGAAGCACTGTTGACATTTCTGGCAGAGACCCTTCGTCAGGACTTCTGTGTTTGCTCTTTAGATTGAGAGAGGACAGATTTAATATTAAGCTGAGGAGCAACTCTTTCTACCAGAAAGTTATAAGTTGATGGAATGAACTGCCAGAAGAAATGGTTGAGGCAAGTGCATTCACAATATTTAAAAGACAATTGGACAGGTACACGAGTAGAGAAGGTTCAGAAGGATGTAGGCAAATGGGATGAGTTTGAATGAGGAATCTCAGTCAACATGGACGAGTAGGGACAAAGAGCCTTTTTCCTGAGGAGTACGTTCTCCCTGAATTATGTGGAGAGGTTGGAAAGGCTGGTTACTTTTCCTCATCTCTGTTCTAAATGGGCATCCCTCATTCCTGAGGCTCTGCCCTCTGCTCCTAAACTCCAGCACTATAGGAAATGTCCTCTTCACATCCATTCTGTCCAGACCTTTCAATATTCAATAGGTTTCAATGAGATTTCCCCTCATTTTTCTAAACACGAGTGAGTACAGGCCAAGAGCCATCAGATGCTCATCATATGTTAACCCATTCATTCCTGGAATCATTCTCGTAAACCTCCTCTGGACTTTCTCCAATGCCAGCACCTCCTTTCTTAGCTAAGCAGCCAAAAACAGCTCACAATACTCTGAGTGTGGTCTAAGTACATCTTCTTATAAGGCCTCAGCATTACATCCTTGCTTTAGTATTCTAGTCTTCTCAAAACGAATGCTACCATTGCATTTGCCTTCCTTACCACCAACTCAACCTGCAAATTAACCTTTAGGGAACCCTGCACAAGGACTCCCAAGTCCCTTTGCACCTCTGATTTTTGAATTTTCTCCCCATTTACCAAACAGTCCCTGCCTTTATTCCTTCTACCAAAGTGCATGACCATGCACTTCCCTACGCTATATACCATCTGCCGCAACTTTACCCATTCTCCCAATCTGTCTAAGTCCTTCTGGAGACTCTCTGCTTCCTTAACATTACCTCCCCCCCCCCCCCACCTATCTTTGGTATCATCCGCAAACTTGGCCACAAAGCCGTCGATTCCTTCATCTAAATCATTGACATATAACGTGAAAAGAAGTGGTCCCCACACCAACCCCTGCGCCAGAGCACTAGTCACCGACAGCCAACCAGAAAAGGCCCCCTTTATTCCCGCTCGTTGCCTCCTGCCAATTTTCTATCCATTCAGGAACCTTTCCCAAACACCATGGGTTCTTATCGTGTTAAGCAGCCTCAAGTGCAGCACCTTGTCAAAGGATTTCTGAAAATCCACGGACTCTCCTTTGTCTATCCTGCCTGTTATTTCCTCAAGGAATTCCAACAGATTTGTCAGGCAAGATGTCCCCTTTAGAAAATCATGCTGACTTTGGCCTAGTTTATCATAGGCCCCCAAGTACCATGAAACTTCACTCTTATTAATGGACTCAAACATCTTTCCATCCACTGAAGTCAGGCTAACTGGCCTATAGTTTCCTTTCTTCTGCCTTCCTCCCTTCTGAAAAAGTGGAGTGATATTTGCAAATTTCCTATACTGAGGAACCAATCCAGAATCTAGTGATTCTTGAAAGATCATTATTAATGCGCCCACAATCTCTTCAGCAACCTCTTCCAGAACCTTGGGGTGTAGTCCATCTGGTCTATACTTGTCTCTCTTATCTACTTTCAGACTTTTCAGCTTCCCAAGCACTTTCTCCCTAGTAATAGCAACTGCACTCACTTCTGCCCCTGACACGCTCGCATTTCTGGCATTCTGCTAGTATCTATCACAGTGAAGACTAACGCAAAATAATTATTAAGTTACTCAACCATTTCTTTGTCCTCCATTACCACCTCTCCAGTGTCATTTTCCAGTTGCTTGATATGCACCCTTATCTCTCTTTTACTCCTTATAGATCTGGAAAAAACCCTTTTTGTATCCTCTTTTATATATTGTCTAGCTTACCTTCATATTTCATCTTTTCTCTATGGATATTTTGTTGCCTTATGTTGGTTTTTAAAAACTTCCCATTCCTCTATCTTCCCACTAATTTTTGCTAAATTATATATCCTCTTTTCTTTTTATGCTGCTTTTGACTTCCCTTATCAGTCAAAGTTGCCTTATTCTCCCTTTAGAATACTTCTTCATCTTCGAGATGTTTCTTTCTTGTGCTTTCTGAATCTCCCCCGAAAACACCAGCCATTGCTGTTCTACCATTATGCAAGTGTCTCATTCCAATCATCTTTGGCCAGTTCCTCTCTCATGCCTCTGTAGTTCCCTTTACTCCACTGTAATATCGTTATATCCCATCTTAGCTTCTCTTTCTCAAACTACTGGGCAAATTCTATCATATTATGTTCACTACCTTCTAAGGGTTCCTTTTCTTTCAGCATTCCACAAATTCCGTCTCTTGGGATCCAGCACCAGCCTAATTTTCCCATCTACCTGCATATTGAAAGCCCCCATGATTATCACAGCATTGTCCTTTTTACATGCTTTTCTATTTCCAGTTGTAATTTGTAGCTCACATCCTGGCTACACCTTCAGTCCTGTATCTGTCACCCTTTTTGATTTTGGCCCCCTGTTACGATTTAACTTATCCCACAGACTGCAATTTTGCCCCATCATCTGCCTCTCCTTCCTCACAGTCTCACTGCACTCTGCATCTACTTGTATATCAATTGCCCCGTCCTCAGCCCTATCGCTCCGGTTCCCATCCCCCTGCCAAATTAGTTTAATCCCTTCCCTGAGGTACATTTTGTTGTGTTTAATCTAGTTGTGATTAAAATAGTCAACCTTCCTCAATGTACGTTTTACAGTGCCATTTTTCCTGGAACAGATTAACGTAAATCCAGACAAGACAAAAGCCACAAATTGACACACAGAGACACACTTACAGAGAATTAATGCCAAATCTCTGAACTGGACACAGAGTGACTGGGATTGATTGCATTGTCAATGTCTAAATATAGCAGGCAGCACCCATTCACGGCTGTAAACGATGATCATTGCTTCTGACTGATCTTCAAGAGTTCCACAGATGTGAAAGCCCTGCGAATCTTTTCTTTTTATTTCATTCATGGGAAGTGGTCTCTGTTGGCAAAGTTTAAGGTTCAAAGTTCAAAGTAAATGTATTATCAAAGTACATAAATGTTGCCACGTACCCCTTTGAGATTCAAATAACTCATGAAAAACTATACCTAAATGAACAACACACAATGCCAGAGGAACTCAGCAGGTCAGGTAGCATCAATGAAAATGAATAAACAGTTAACGTTTCAGGCCATGACCCTGCTTCAGGACCGGAAAGGAAGAGGGTTGTTGCCAGAATAAAAAAGGTGGGGTGGGAGGGAGAGGAGAACAAGCTGGGAAGATGATAGGTGAAGCCAAGAAGGTGGTAAAGGGCTGGAGAAGAAGGAATGTGATAGGAAAGGAGAGCGGACCATGGGGCAGGGGGTGATAGGCAGGTGAAGAGAAGAGTATGAGGCCAGGGTGGGGAATAGAAGCAGAGGGAAGAGAGAGGGGAAAAATTACTGGGAGGAAAATCAAAGTTCATTCCATTCGGTTGGAGGCTACCCAGCCGCAATATGAGGTGTTGCTCCTCCACCCTGGGGGTGGCCTCACTGTGCGCAAGGGGAAGCCATGGACTGACATGTTGGAACAGGAATGGAAATCAGAATTAAAATGCTCCATCATTTCAATTGCATTACTTCCTTTTCTGCCAAATGACTCCAACACTTTTGAAGGTTTGCTGGCGATGGAACATACTGGGAGTGGGGGAGCTTGGAGATCAAGCCTTGCATCTATAGTTCTGGACTCAGTAAAGAGCCTTCCACCACATTCCCTCCCCCACACAGTATCAAATAGAGAGCATCCTGTACTGACCATTCTGGGCGTTCCACCACAAGAAAGCAGCATCCATTGTTAATGAACACCATCCCCATCTCCCACCATCCAGGTCATGCTCACTTCTTGCTGCTGCCTGCTGGAAGGAGATACCGGAGCCTCATATCCTACACTAAGAGGTTCAGGAACAGTCATTATGCTTCAACCATTAGGCTCCTGAACCAGCATGGATAACTTCAGTCACCTCAACACTGAACTGATTCCACATCCTATGGACTCTTCAACTCAATTCTAGATAGTATTTCTTTACTATTGTTGCAAGAGTCACCCCTTGTAATAATGATCAGTGAGGCACAGAGTATCTGTATTTACTGACAATTAACTTTTATTGT
Organism: Hypanus sabinus; assembly: GCF_030144855.1. NCBI lineage: Eukaryota > Metazoa > Chordata > Chondrichthyes > Myliobatiformes > Dasyatidae > Hypanus > Hypanus sabinus. The sequence goes on along the minus strand of NC_082710.1, from coordinate 145,491,475 downwards.
CTCAACATGGGTTCATGAACTAACTACCTGTGTGCACACCTACTAGAATCCCTGACCCGCCATGAACAGGCAATGAAGAGAAAAGATATTACCTGGGAAAGGAGTCTATGTTGGCCAGGAGTTCCTGGTGGTCCCGATCTCCACGTGTCCGTGGGGTCCTCCTTTTCCGTGATGGTTGGTCTCTGGCTGCTGGAGAGTTATCGCCGTGAATTTGGAGCTCCTGACTCTTATAGTGTTCCTCATCAGTCGAACTGATGGATATCCATCCCATTGACTCGAGGTCACCTGACCTACCTGGGTCACCTTCTTAGTGGTCATTGTACAGGGCTACAACCAACATTGTTTCATGGTTCTGCCCACCCCAGCCTTGTGTATTTGTTTCTTTCAACTCTGACTGGTCCAAACCAGTTAAACGAGGCAACCCAGACAGATTCTAAGGAGATGACAGTTTTTCTTTGGTAGGAATGCCATTTTACATAATACATAGCTACTCATCTGAGAATAGTCTCAGATTTAGCAGGTCATTACCTGAAGTTCCTCGTGTCCACATTCAATTACTCTGATTAGATTGTCACAGTTCAGAGTTCACAAAGTGGGGGGGGGGGGGAACAAAGATGACTGGTTGATCTGCCTCCCCTATTCTTGATTCGTCAAATCTACTAATTGTAGACTGTAGTTTCTTCTGGCCAATGCTATTTACTTATTATTATTATTTGTATTTGTATTTGCTCAGTTTGACTTCTTTTGCACTCTGGTTGTTTGTGCGTGGGTTTTCAGTGCTTCTATTGTACTTACCCAATCTACTGCAAATGCCTGCAAGAAAATGAACCTCAGGGTGGTATTTGGTGACATAAGAGCAAGTTGGTAATAAATTCACTTTGAACTTTGACTGTGCAGCTTCAGGACATCCCGAAGTATTCTTATCCTTTAATAGAAATCCCTGTCAGATAGCCTTGGCAGGAGAGTTAGCTATATTAATTGAATTTTACTTTTACACAGAGATATAAAGCACGGTGTGGGCCCTTTCCAGTCCTTCGAGCCAGGCTGCCCTAGCAACCGCAATCACAGGACAATTTACAATGACCAATTAATCTACCCACGCATCTTTAGACCATGGGGGGGAAGCTGGAACACTTGGGGAAGCCCATGCATTCCACTGGGAAGGGCACTGGAATTGAACTCAGAACTCCCACGCCCCAAGCTGTAATAGTGTTGCGCTAACTGCTACACCACCGTGTGCATAGAGATTGGCTAAATGGTTAATAAATTTACCTGAAGATCAGTCTTTATCTTCTCCATTTCACTGTCCCCTGTGATTACTATATTTTTTCTCTTCTGCTTCCTACTCTTTCACTCTGATAAGTTTTCAGTAACCATGGTTACCTGCACTGTCTCCAATCTGTGCTGAGTAGGGGGGAAGCTGAGTTCGCGCAGCAGGGAGAGACTGAATATGAATTGAGGCGACTGATAATCACAAAAACATTGTTAGGAAGCAGCACAGAAGTGATTGGAAAAGATCCATGTGTTTGACCCTTAGGCCTTTGATATTTTACCAGGATTCAATTGTTGGCCAAGTGCCCAGAATATAATACCTTGGCACAAATTAGTGTGATGAGAGATAGAGGAGGAAGTCAATCCTGTTAGTAGCTCGGGGCTATGTAGCATAAAAATTGTGTTGGAATAGATGGAGCTCCTGTTTGAAGGTGTAAATTGTAACTTGTGCATTGGTAATAAATCACTTAGGATCTGTGCACATTCACTGTCAGGGATTCTCACCACTTAAGCCAGCTTTTACCGCGGATTTAACGCTGTACGGCGGGACATGTTGTGATGCTATAGGGTGGTGTTGCCCTTACTTAGCTGAGCACACCTCTGGTCCCTATTTACCATCAAAGAGAAAGTGGCATTGATGGAGTAGGAGAAGGCTGCTGAGGGAGTGAAGCCAGAAATGAAAGGTCACATAAGGGGTCCATCAAAGTGAGGTCTCTCTCCTGAGAAGAGCAGCAGCAAGGGGTCACCTCACAGAGACCAGTAAAGAACTCAATTGGTTTAACAGGTTAGAAGTTGCTTCCAATTCCAGGTAGGACCAAAACTGAGGAACATTGCTATCAGCCAATCATAAACAGGCCCAGAAGGACACTCAGAAGAAGCCTCTTTATGCAGACAGTAGGGAGGAAGAGAAACTTAAATTGAAGCGGTTCTAGAGATTTGTATAAATTGCTGGGATGGGTGGTTTAGTACGTTTGCAAATGATACAGAGATTGGTTGAGTTGTGGATAGCATAGAAGACTGCAAAGGATACAACAGGATTATTTAGTAGATCATAAACACAACAGATTCTGCAGATGCTGGAAATCCAGAGTAACACACAAACAATGCTGGAGGAACTCAGCAGGTCGGGCAGCATCTATGGAGAGGAATAAACACTCAGCATTTCAAGTTGGGACCATTCATCATCAGAATTCTTCTATTTCTCTATCCGTATCTTCAAGTAGATCATTGGAGTTAAATCCAACCAAATGTGATGTTGTACTTGGGAGATCAAATGTAAAGAGATGGCCAGACACGTAATAGTGTCGATGAGCAGAGGGATCTTGGGGTCCAAGGCCATTGCTTCCTAAAAGTGGCTGCACAGGTTTTTAGGGAGGTTAAGAAGGCATATGGTACAATTGCCTTTATTAGTCAAGGAAATGGGTTCAAGAGTTGTGAAGCTATACTGCAGCTTTACAAAATTCTAGTCAGGCCACATCTGGAAAGTTCAATTCATTTCTGATCACCTCATCATTGGATGGATGCAGATGTTCTGGAGATGATCCGAAAGGAGTTAATCAGGACGCTGCCTGGATTAGAGAGCATGACTATAAAGGAGACAGACTTGGGTCGTTTTTACTGGAGCGACGAAGGGTAAGGGGATGTCTGATGGAGGTTTATAAAGATTATGAGAGGTGTAGAGAATGAATAGGGTTGAAATGTCTAATACCAGAGGGCATGTATATGGCATGTATGTACCAGAGGGTGAGAAGGGTTAAGTTCAAAGGAGACTGCAGGGCTCGCTTTTTAGATAGAAAGCAGTGGTCCCCTGGAATGCACTGTCAGGGGTGGTAGTAGAAGCAGAAATGATAGAGACATTCAGATGGCTCTTAGATAGACACATGAATGTGCAGAAAATGGAGGTATATGGACATTGACTAATTAGTTGGACACTATATTGTGGGACTTAGGGCCTGTTTCTTTGCTGTGCAGTTCTAAGTGAGAATGGATAATGCACCAGGGATGCAGAGGAATGAGAGTGAGGAGGAGATTATTCATCATTCCGGAGCTTTCTCCGTCATTCCAGATTTTGTACATCAGCCCCACTTTCTGGCCCTTACTCCTTATCTCTTGATTCACTTCATAGTTAAATAAAGGTACCGAAGGGTAAATGAAGGGTAGATAGGTGGACTTGCATGGACTGTGGGCACCACCAAGGAGCAGACAGGCCTGATGATCTACTTCTGTTTGCAAATTCGATATTCTCATGTGTTGTTGAATGTTCCTCCTCTTACACTGTTTGCATATTAATGTGTGCTCCCAAAAGCCGGTCGAGGTTTCTGGTCTTCCAGAAGAGGACATTCTTAGTCCTTGATTATTGTAATAGAAAGTTTAAAGGATCCAAAACAATAATCAGAGTTGGTTGTGTTGCTGATGTCAAGATGGCGCCGATAATTGGTGACTCTTGGTGTGCCGCTCCAATGGGAATCATCAGATATTCCTGTTTAGGACTACTACAGCTGAAATCCAAAGTCAAAACCAAGGGGACTTCAATAAGCAACATTGTTTTAAGACAGTTAAGAAAATCTATTGATTACTTCAGATCAATGGATCCCCGATCGTAGACTTGGGTTGTGAGTGCAGTTCCCCTTTGAGGAAACAGAAGTGTGGTAGGTTCCCTGGGCTAAAGGCATGATTGAACCACAGAGTCCTCAAACCTCCACTTCCGACTTTCCTGCTGGTGAATATACCGTCCCTGGAAAATAAAATTAAAGACCTCAGAGCAAGAGGGACATCAGAGACTGCTGTGTACTTTGCTTCACGGAAACATGGCTCGCACCCCGCCATTTCAGACACAGCACTGCAGCCCAATGGCTTCTCCATTCTCTGCAAAGACAGGACAACTCAGTCTTTTAAAGGTAGAGGAGGTGGAATATGTTTTATGATTTACTGATCGTGGTGCATAGATGTGGCTGTTCTGTCTCAATCCTGCTCACCCAACCTGGAACATCCATTGGTCAACTGTCGTCATTTTATCGCCAAGGGAGGTTTCCACCATCATCCTGGTAGCTGAGTACGTTCTAGCTATGGCCAATGTCAGTCAGACACCGAAGGTGCTAGCAATGTAATCAGCAGTCACAAAACTGCCCACCCAGATGCCTTCTCTATCATTGCAGGGGATTTCAACTAGACCAACTTGAAGAAGTCTCAGTACAACTATTACCAACATATCACCTGTGGAACCAGAGAAGCCAACACACTGAGCCACTATTATACCACCATCAAAATCACTTAGGGTGCCATCCTGCACGACACTTGGGAAAGTCCAATTACCTGGCTGTACTTCTTCTCCCAGTGAACAGGTGGAGACTAAAGACCACAGCACAGGTGGTGAGGACCAAGAAGCTATGGCCAAGGGAGGTGGAGGAGCGCTTACAGGACTGCTTTGAGTAAGTGTACTGGAGAATATTCTGAAATTAATTTTTAAATGTGAATGAATACACCATAGTTGTCACTGACTTCATCAAACCCTGTGCAAGTGAGTGTGTGCCTTCAAGAACATACTGGACATACATAACCCAGAAGCTGTAGATGAACCAGAGAGTCATAGAATGCTGAGGGCTAGATTTGTGGCATTCAAGGCGGGTGATCCAGAACTATTCAAGAACAGGGATGACCTACAGAAGGCTATTTTAAGAAAAAAAAGCAATTCCGATTGATGTTAGAGATGGAATCAGACAAATGCCAGCTCTGGCAGGGTTTGTGGGCCATTATTTCCTACAAGGTGAAACCTAACATCATGAATGGTTATGATGTTTCACTCCCAGATGAGCTCAACACCTTTTATACACAAAGGGAGAATAAAACTACACCTGTGTGAATCTCTGCTGTATCGAATGACCCTGTGACCTCTTTCCCACAAGCCAATGTCAAAACATCTTTCTAAAGGGAATACCCTCATAAAGCATCAGGCCCTGATGGTGTACATAGTAGGGCACTGAAAACCTGTGCCAACCACAGGTGGCTGTTCAAGAACATCGGCAATCTCTCACTGCTGCAGTTGGAGATTTTCATCTGCTTCAAAAGGGTGACGGTCGTGCTAGTGCCCAAGAAGAACAGGATGAGATGCCTCAATGACTACAGCCAAGTGGCACTCACATCTGCTGTGAAGAAGTGTTTTGAAAGGTCAGGCACGGCCAGAATCTACTCCTGCCTAAGCAAGACCCAGGACCCACTGCAATTTGCCTATTGTCAAAAAGGGACCACAGCAAATGTAATCTCACTGGCTCCCCACTTGGCCTTAGACCACCTGGACAACAGCAATACCTACATCAGGCTGCTGTTTATTGACTACAGCTCAGAATTCAACACAATCATACCCTCAGTACTAATCAACAACCTCCATTCACTGGGTCTCTGTATCTCCCTCTACAACTAGATCCTTGACATCTTCACCAGGAGACCAGTCAGTGCAGATTGGAAATAACATCTCCTTCTCACTGACAGTCAACCCTGGTGCACCTCAAGGATGCATGCTTAGACCAGTGGTCTACTGTCTCTGCACTGACTGGTGCAACTTTATCAGTCTGTATGTCAGCTCTCCCAAATCAGATACCACTCCCAAACCGTGTGTTTGTGCAGAGGATCTTGCAAGTACACCTGTTGAATCTGGAATTGGATGGGTGGGAGAATTTTATTCTTGAACTCTGAGTGGATAATTTGCCCATTTAGGAGGAGAGTGAGTTAGTTGTTTTAGTGGTTCTGGAATCACATATTGCCCAGAGCAGTGTTAGATCCTGGTGATTATGTGATCCAAAAGTCCTCCAGAAAGCAAGAATTTCAGTCGTCCGGATAAGTGTGAGTTGATGCATTTTGGAAGGACAAACCACTAAGTACAGGATTATTGGTCAGTTACTTCAGAGTGTGGATGAACAAAGGGACCTTGGGGTTCAAATCCATACATCCCTCAAGGTCACTGCGCAGGTTGATAGAGTAGTTAAGAAGGCTTATGGGATGCTAGGCTTCATTAATGGGAGATTGAGTTCAAGAGTAGAGAGGTCATGTTGCAACTCTACAAATGTCTCTGGTGAGACCGCACTTAGAGTATTGTGTTCAATTCTGGTCACCTCGTTATAGGAAGATGTGGAAGCTACGGAGAGGGTGCAGAGGAGATTTACCAGGATGTTGCCTGGTTTGGAGAACAAGTCTTATGAAGCAATGTTAGCAGAGCTGGGACTTTTCTCTTTGGAGCGTAGAAGAATGAGAGGGGACTTGATAGAAGTCTACAAGATTATGAGAGGCATAGATAGGGTGGATAGTCAGTACCAGTTTCCCAGGGAACCAATAGCAAACACCAGAGGGCATAGGTACAAAATTAAGGGAGGGAAATTTAGGGGAGACATCAGGGGTAAGTTTTTTACACAGAGGGTTGTGCATGCCTGGAATGACTTGCCAGGGATGGTGGTGGAGGCTAAAACATTAGGGGTATTTAAGAGCCCCTTGGACAGGCACATGGATGAAAGAAAAATAGAGGGTTATGGGGAGGTGTGGGTTTAGTATTTTTTTTTAAGGTTTGTATGGGTTGGCACAACATGGAGGATTGAAGGGCCTGTACTGTGCTGTAATGTTCTGTGGTTCAAGTCATGTTTATTGTCATTTAACTATAAACATGCATACTGTCAAACGAGACATTTCTCCAGACCAGGGTGTAAAACACAATAGTACACATAACACACAATAACTTATGAAAGTAGGGATAGAATCTACAGATGAATTACACATGAATAAACAAAGTAAAATACATAAATGTTGTAAGGTATAGAACAGATTAACTGGAGACACTTGAATGAGGCATTAAACTTGGTGTTAAGCAACACACACAAAATGCTGGTGGAACACAGCAGGCCAGGCAGCATCTATAGGAAGAAGCACTGTCGACGTTTCGGGCCGAGACCCTTCGTCAGAACCAAACTTGGTGTTAATGTCAGTTTATTAAGTGTTGGAAGTACAAAGAATAAAACAAGAAAAAAATCAAGAACAAAGAAGTCATGGTCAGCTGGTACTAAAAACTAGCTCTAACTGGAAAGATAAAAAGGCATTCCATCATAACAAATAGCCTGTGAAAGAGCCAGATTCGAGTGGCGTCACACCCCCAGCAGTGTCAGCCCTACAACAGTTACTGAGAAAGTTGCAAAACAATTACACCTATATAGTAGAGTGTTATTTGAAAATACAAACATAGGAAAAGTTGAACTATAAGATAAATAACAATTTTACACTCTAATCCAACACCAGCGGAGAACAGCAGATTGCTATTACAGAGGCACGAGTGGAGGTATAGATTTATAATGACAACTTTATTACTACAATTAATATTACTAAGAATATATATTGTTTAAAATCCCAGTGTTAACTGAATTCTACAGCTCCCATGGTGGGATTTAAACTTCATTCTCTGGGTTATTAACCTAGTAAATTAATCACTGCACTACTGCCACCCCAACTCAGAAGTAATTTACTTATCAACATGTGACCGAGAGTCATTCTGATATTTCTGCTATCTTCTTACGACAGAGCAGAGACCATTTGGAGCACAGCTTTAAGCGGATCAGGAACAGAGAGGGCAGTCTATGTTGACTCCGGGATTGATTCTACCAATCCTATTCCTCACTTATTTCCCTGTAACCACATATTTATTCAAGGCATTGTGTTCCGGAGCTAGGAAGTCATATGACAGCTTTATCAAGCTCTGTCTGGAGTATTGCATGCAATGGAAGGATATGGAGGCATTGGAGAGCCTGCTGAAGGGGTTCACCAGGATATTATCTGGCTTAGTGGGTTTGTGCTATAAGGAGAGGGTAGATGGGCCTGGGTTCTTTTCTTTGCTGTGGCAGTGTCTGAGTGGAGAGCTGATAAAGATTTATAAATTGCTGAATGGCATGGTTAGAGTAAACAGTCAAAATATTTTCTTTGGGTCCAAATGTCCAATACTAGAAGGCATGTATTTAAGGTGAGAGGGGTGAAGTTCAAAGGAGATGTCCAGGGGCAAATTTTCTAGACTTCCTGGATCGTGGTAGTGGAAATGGATACATTAGAGACATTTAATAAATAGACACATTCAAGTTCAAGTCAAGTTTATTGTCATTTAACATGTATACCACCAAACAAGACAATGTTTCCCTGGACCAGGGTGTAAAGCACAGTAGTACACATAACACACAATAACTTTGGAAAGTAAGGATAAAATCTAATGAATTACATATAAATAAACAAAGTAAAGTGCATAAATTAAATATTGTACAAATTATCCAGTGACACTTCAAATGCGATGCGGGGGAGAGTTCAGAAGCCTGATGGCCTGAGGGAAGAAGTTGTTTCCCATCCTGACTGTTCTTATCCTACACATCAGAGTCTCCTGCCTAATGGTAGAAAAGCAAAGAGGATGCTGGATGAACGGGCAGAGAATGGAGAGATACAGGCTATGTGCAGCAGAAGAGATGAGTTTAATTAAGCATCATTAGATTAATTAGTTTGGCACGACAAGGCGGGCTGAAGGGCCTGCGCTGTCCTGTTCTGTGTTCTATGTTCTAGTCACACATGCCTATCAACATCCTCCAATTCATCAAGTCGTCAGCAACATTAGGCATCACTTACTACACATCGGCACATCCTTGTGATGTGGGAGAAATCCGGAGGCCTGGAAGTAAACCTAACTGTTCGTGGGGGGGATTTCACACAGACAGTGTGATTCAAACCTGGGTCTCTCATGCCACACAGCCACAGCCACAATTGCTGTACCAGCTGTTCCAACCCAAGCCCGCTGCTCAAAAGTCCACTGCAGCACCAAAGTATGTGCGGTCTGAATTGTAAGCTGCGTGTCCAAGTATGATTTGAGGGATTAGTCTGGAGGCGTTAATGCAAGGTCAATTAAAAGACTATCTGGTGCTCAATCGGAGGTCCAGGTCACACAGTGTCCTGGACAATAACAATTGTGTGATTCAGTCTGTTTAAGAACATTTAGGGCAGGTCTCTGCAAATTTAGTTTTCCCCCTATTGGTCTGTCAAAAGGGAAGGAGAGAGACAGGAGTTGATTATATAATCACAGTGTTGAGACTCTGCAAGAAACCCATGAATTAACTGTTACAAAAAAGAGAGCAGGCAACATGCACGAAGGGTTTTGGTGAAACACTATAAGAGAAACATGCACAAAGTGCTGAAGGAACTCAGCATGTCAGGCTGCAAAGGTGGAGGGGGAGGGAAGAAACAGTCGATGTTTATCAGGACGGGAAAGGAAGGGGTCAGAACCCAGAATAAGGTGGTGAGGGAGAGGGGAAGGAGCACCAGCTGGCTGGTAGTAGATGAAACCAAGGGAAGGGGAAGGTGAATGCGTGGGAGAAGGGGGATGAAATAAGAAGCTGAGAGGTGATTGGTGGAAGAGGTAAAGGATGGAAAAAGAGGGAATATAACAGTGGACAACAGGAGAGAGAGAAGGAGGAGGGGAATCAGAGAATGGTGATGGCAGGTGAGAGGAGAAAAGAGTGAGAGTGTGACAAGAATGGGGAATGGAAAACGAGAGAAGGAGGAAGGGATGAGAAATTACCCAAAGTCAGAGAAATCTATATTAATGCTGTCAAGTCGGCAACTAAGCAGATGGATTAGGAGTCTAGCTTCATCGTGTCAGCAGAGGAGGCAATGGACAGACATATCAGAATGGGAAAGGGAAGTTGAATTGAAATAGATAGCCATTGGGAGATCCTGATCTTTACAGTGGGCAGACTGATGATGCTCGGCAAAGCAGACCTCTGATCTGTATCAGATCTCACCAGCGTAGATGAGCACCAGACACAGTCGACCCCAACAGACTTACAGGTGAAGTGTGGCCTCACCTGGAAGATCTATTTGGGGCCCCGAATGGAAGTGAGGATGCAGGTGTAGGGTCAAGTGCAGCACAAGTCACACTTGAAGGGAGGGAGGAATGATTAAACAAGGGAGTCACGTAGAGAGTGATCCCTCTGGAAAGCAGGTGGGGGTAGGGGTAGGTTGGAGGGAAAGGCCTGCTTTGTGGTAGGATCCTGTTGGAGATGGCGGAGGTTATGGAGAATGATGTGCTGGGTATGGAAGCTCGTGGGGTGATAGGTAGGGACAAGGGGAACCCTATTCCTGTTACGATGGTGGGAGGGCTAGTGCCCAGAGATGGACAGAGTGATGGGGATCAGGACCAGACCCAGAGGAGGAGAATTCTCCTCCACAGTGAGTTGCTATGACCTGAACTAAGCAGGCAGCAGAAACAAATTCAGCAGGAAGGTTCAAGAGGCAACTGGAGAAATAATGGTGAAGAAAATTGTTAGCGGCTGTTGGGAAAGTGCTGTGGAAGTCTGCAGCGACTCTCTCATAAAACTGGCTTAGACACAATAGGCCGAATGGCCTTCCCTTGTGCCAATAGTAATCTGCACGGAGCAATACCTTGGGATGTTTTGCTACATTTAATGCACTCTGCGTGCACATATTTTTGTTGTAATAGTTGCTGCAGCTGTTCAGAGATGAGAGGAGTTGCTCATCTAATGAGAGACTGTGGGATTGCTGGAGGTTCTGCTGTGTTCTTGGGGTATTGAGCACTGGAAGTAATGAAGAAATAAAGAGCACATTGCAACATTTGCTTCACATATCGGCAATCTCTGCTTTGTTAAATTGATGCCGAGCATGCTTCAATTCCCCTACTGCTCATTAACATCCAGAAAAATATCAGGAAGAGAACATTTGTAAGAGAAGCTTAGTAGGAGAGGATACAACTGACTCGGTTTTGTGCAATTGTATCTGTTCCGTCACATTATCACCTGTTTTTTATGAGTCAGCTTTGAGAGCATAATGGGATTTCAGTTAAACTTTCATCCAGCTACACTTGAAAGATGATGCATTGGAAGGGTCATTCCAAATCGCCAATGATTATTGGTTGGATCATTATGCAAACACATACACATTGTAAATAGACAATAGACAGTAGGTGCAGGAGTAGGCCATTCGGCCCTTCTAGCCAGCACCGCCATTCACTGTGATCATGGCTGATCATACACAATCAGTACCCCGTTTCTGCCCTCTCCCCATATCCCTTAACCCCGCTATCTATAAGAGCTGTATCTAACTCTCTCTTGAATGCATCCAGAGACTTGGCCTCCACTGCCTTCTGGGGCAGAGCATTCCACATATCCACCACACTCTGGGTGAAAAAGTTTTTCCGCATCTCTGTTCTAAATGGCCTACCCCTTATTCTTAAACTGTGGCCTCTAGTTCTGGACTCACCCATCAGCGGGAACATGCTTCCTGCCTCCAGTGTGTCCAATCCCTTAATAATCTTATATGTTTCAATCAGATCCCCTCTCATCCTTCTAAATTCCAGTGTATACAAGCCCAGTCACTCCACTCTTTAAACATATGACAGTCCCGCCATTCCGGGAATTAACCTTGTGAACCTATGCTGCACTCCCTCAATAGCAAGAATGTCCTTCCTCAAATTTGGAGACCAAAACTGCACACAATACTCCAGGTGGGGTCTCACCAGGGCCCTGTACAGCTGCAGAAGGACCTCTTTACTCCTATACTCAATTCCTCTTGTTATAAAAGCCAGCATGCCATTAGCTTTCTTCACTGCCTGCTGTACCTGCATGCTTGCTTTCATTGACTGATGTACAAGAACACCTAGATCTCGTTGTACTTCCCCTTTTCCTAACTTGACTCCATTTAGATAGTAATCTGCCTTCCTGTTCTTGCCACCAAAGTGGATAACCTCACATTTATCCACATTAAACTGCATCTGCCAAGCACCTCCCCACTCACCCAACCTGTCCAAATCACCCTGCATTCTCATAACATCCTCCTGACATTTCACACTGCCACCCAGCTTTGTGTCATCAACAAATTTGCTAATGTTACTTTTAATCCCTTCATCTAAATCATTAACGTATATTGTAAACAGCTGCGGTCTGAGCACCGAACCTTGCGGTACCCCACTGGTCACAGCCTGTCATTCTGAAAGGGACCCGTTAATCACGGCCCTTTGTTTCCTGTCAGCCAGCCAATTTTCAATCCATGTCAGTACTCTGCCCCCAATACCATGTGCCCTAATTTTGCCCACTAATCTCCTATGTGGGACTTTATCAAAAGCTTTCTGGAAGTCCAGGTACACTACATCCACTGGCTCTCCCTTGTCCATTTTCATAGTTACATCCTCAAAACAACTCCAGAAGATTAGTCAAGCATGATTTTCCCTTCATAAATCCATGCTGACTTGGACTGATCCTTCTACTGCTATCCAAATGTGTCATAATTTCCTGTTTTATAATTGACTCCAGCATCCTTCTCACCACTGACGTCAGGCTAACCAGTCTACAATTCCCAGTTTTCTCTCTCCCTCCTTTCTTGAAAAGTGGGACAACATTAGCCACCCTCCAATCAGCAGGAACTGTTCCTGAATCTATAGAAAATTGGAAAATGATTACCAATGCGTCCACGATTTCTAGAGCCACTCCTTTAAGTACCCTGGGATGCTGACCGTCTGGTCCCAGGGACTTATCAGCCTTCAGACTCAACAGTCTATCCAACACCGTTTCTTGCCTAATATAAATTTCCTTCAATTCATCCTTTACCTTAGTTCCTTTGGCGACTATTACATCTGGGAGATTGCTTGTGTCTTCCCTAGTGAAGACAGATCCAAAGTACCTGTTCAACTCATCTGCCATTTCCTTGTTCCCCAAAATAAATTCACACGTTTCTGTCTTCAATGGTCCAATTTTGGTCTTAACTATTCTTTTGCTATTCACATACCTAAATAAGCTTTTACTATCCTCCTTTATATTCTTGGCTAGTTTACCTTCGTACCTCATTTTTTCTTGGTGTATTGCCTTTTTTGTTATCTTCTGTTGCTCTTTATAAGCTTCCCAGTCCTCCGGTTTCCTGTTCATCTTTGTTATGTTATACTTCTCTTTTATTTTTATACTGCCCTTTATTTCCCTCGTCAGTCACGGCCGCCCTTTACTCCCCCTAGGATCTTTCTTCCTCTTTGGAATGAACCGATCCTGCACCTTCTGCATTATTCCCAGAAATACCTCCATTGTTGTTCCACTGTCTTCCCTGCTAGGGTATTGTTCCATTGAACTTTGGCCAGCTCCTCCCTCATAGCTCCACAGTTCCCTTTGTTCAACTGTAATACTGACACATCCGATTTTCCCTTCTCCTTCTCAAATTGTAGGTTAAAACATATCATATTATGGTCACTACCTCCTGATGGTTCCTTTACCTCGAGGTCCCTGATCAATTCCGGTTCATTGCACAACACTAAATCTAGAATTGCCTTCTCCCTGGTAGGCTCCAGTACAAGCTGTTCTAAGAATCCATCTCAGAGGCACTCCACAAACTCCCTTTCTTGGGGTCCAGTACCATTCTGATTCTCCCAGTCTATCTGCATGTTGAAATCCCCCATGACAACTGTATCATTACCTTTGCGACATGCCAATTTTAACTCTTCATTCAACTTACACCCTACATCCAGACTGCTGTTTGGGGACCTGTAGATAACTCCCATTAGGGTCTTTCTACCCTTAGAATTTCTCAGTTCTATCCATACTGGCTCTACATCCCCAGATTCTATGTCCCCCCTCGCAAGGGTCTGAATATCATTCCTCACCAACAGAGCCACCCCACCCCCTCTGCCAGTCAGTCTGTCCTTTCGATAAGATGTATATCCTTGAATATTCATTTCCCAGGCCCTGTCCGCTTGAAGCCATGTCTCAGTTATTCCCACAACATCGTACTTGCCAATTTCCAACTGAGCCTCAAGGTCATCTACTTTATTCTTTATACTTTGTGGATTCATATATAATACTTTTAATTCAGTACTCCCCTCTCCTTTCATATCAATTCCTAATCCACTCGGCCATACTGCATGATCTCTTCTTGAGCTTTCTACTCCGTTGCTTCTGTAGTCCTTGTTAACTTTTCTTATTTTCACTTTCCCTTTAACTCCATCCTTATATTTCCAGTTCATCCCCTCCGCCCCACTACTTAGTTTAAACACATCCATGTTGCAGTGGCAAACCTGTCTGCCAGAATGCTGGTCCCCCGCCTATTAAGGTGCAACCCGTCCCTTTTGTACAATTCATCCCTACCCCAAAACAGATCCCAGTGGTCCAAGAATGTAAATCCTTGCATTCAAAACAGAGTGGTAACTTGCACAATCAGGCTAGTAATTGGCTTGAGGATGTTAAGTGTCCCAAAATGGAACAAAGAGCCACAAGAGTGGATAATGAGTTTTAAGAAAGATTAATTGAGAAGCAGGAAGATAGTACTGTGAATACCCTTATGGCAATTTCACATTGACTATCTTTACTGTCTTATTGCTGGATATTCACCTATCACTGATTCATGCACGTTGGTACGAAAGGTGCAGATTAACAAAGAAAACCCCAATCAGAGTCAAAACAATGATAGTTCAAGAGGTGGTCGTCAGCGTTCTGTAGCTGAGGTAGGTTTTGCAGGTTGGTTCAAGAACCAGATGGTTGTAGGAAAGTAGCTGTACTTGAAACTGGTGTTGTGATGATTCTGTACCTCCTGCTGAATGTCACAGTGAGAAGAGAGCGTGATCTGGATGGCGGAGATACTTAATGATAGATGCTGTCTTCTTGAGACAGAGCGTTCTGTAGATGCAGTCAGTGGTAGGGGAGAGCTGTGCCAGTGATGGACTGGGCTGTGCCCAAAGCATTTATATGTGTCCAAAACAATATTATACATTTATGGCTTCTTACACTCTGCTTGATGTTGTTTACAAGATATCTATGGAGTTTCTACAGGTTTGTGAGAAAGGAAAGGGCTAGTGAGGAGTTATAGCGGGACTAAGGAGATGCCAGAGGAATTAAGCAACAGCTTGGTGTCTGTCTTCATCGAAGAAGGCAGAAGAGTACTAGAGACAATGAGGAAATATTTAATAGTAAACAAATTAGATAGGAATATGGATGATAGAAAACTGGGGGTATTATGTAAGATGGAAGGATCTTAGAGTGGACTGATTGTGGGCTTCAGGAAGAGGAGGTCAGGAAAACCTATACCAATCCTCACTGAGGGGTCATTGGTGGAAAAGGTGAGCCTTCAGTTCCTGGGTGTTATCATCTCACAGGATCTATCCTGGACCCAACACTTTGATGCAATCATGAAGAAGACCTGCCTGTAGCTCTATATTGTTAGGAGTTTGAGGAGATTTGCTGTGTCACCAGTGACTGCTACTAATTTCTACAAATGTAAATTGGAGAGAATCCTGACTCTTTATATCACAGCCTGGTGATTAAGATTCAATACACAGGGCAGCAAGGGGCTGCAGACAGTTATAGACTCAGCCTGTTCCATCATGAGCACAACCCTCCCCACCATCAAGGACACCTTTGGGAGGTGGTACATTCTTCACTAAGCACCACCCAAGACATGTCCTCTTCTTGGTGCTACCATTGCGGAGAAGCCCACACAAAATGATTCAGAAACAGCTTCTCCCCCACCATCAGGTTTCTGAATGGTACATGAACCCATGAACTCTGCCTCCTTATTCCTTTTATTGCACTGTTTATATTTGCAATTTCTAGTAATCTTTGTGATTTTGCACTGTGCTGCTGTTACTAAACAACAAATTTCATGTCATTTAAGATGGTGATAATAATCTTTCACCAAATCTGTCAGTTCCCAGCTGGACCAGTTTGTCCCTTGAATCCAATCGCACACCAGCCTTTGTAGCAAAAGTGTTTATGACAAGCTCTCTTCTTTTTTTCTGAACAAAAAAGTTTGCCTTATGCTGCATGTTTTAAGTTGTGTCCCTAGCTTAGACATCTCCATATACGTGAATAATTCATCTGGAATGTCATGTTATCTTACAAGGAGAATTTATCTTGAAATAACTTTCAATGTAGCTGCGCAGATTTGTTTGTAATGGTCTGTCTAAGTCAGCCAACCTCAGGGACAGAAGAGCAGGATTAATGGGAGGCTGCTTAGATGCGAACAGTAATATGTGTCATTTTAAAGTCCAGTGACAATGATTGGTGTAGAGTTGTTTCACCAGACTCATTGGCTTGTGTTGTAAGTGAATGCTTATTGAAGGACCATTGTAGCTGTGCTGTCTCCTGGTGTAAGCAACAGAATGAAAGGATTTTCATATCTGTAGTACCTTTCACAAGAGACTGCAGATGCCATCAGATTTCTGAACAATCCATGAACCCAGGAACACCACCTTACTATTTCGCTTTTTTGCACTGTTTATTTCTTTTTCCATTTACAGTGGATTCTGGTTAATTGGGCTATCAGTTCAACGGGCAGCAGCTTATTTGTGTCACTCTTAAAGGACAAAAACTGATTGAAAAAATAGCTGGAATTCCCTTTGTTTATTTGGGACACTATGCCACTTAATTGAGACAAGAGACTGTTGCTGAAGAGTTCCTACCTGGCGTCAGTCGAACACACTTGTGGAGCCATGAGACACTATACTGTGCTTAGAGCGATCAGTTTCTAACTGTCATCAGTCAAACACACGTGTGTGGCTGTTAGACACTACACCATTCTCAGAGCAAACAGTTTTTAAATAGCATCAGTTGCATGTGCTTGTGTTCAAAGTGCAGTGATTTTTGTCACTGATAGCTGGCGAGAAATAAACAGTAAGACAATTCAGAACTGTTTTGCCCACTGTGGTTTCAAGCACTCCAACTTGGAGATGTCAGAAATGTCTGTTAGTGAAAATGAAATTATTTCACTACTTTGACAAGTTAGGAACTATGCAGATTTTGAAAGTATCAACAATCACCTTGAATGCTACAATGAAAATGAAGATTTGGAGAATGCATCATCAATAGCATTGTACGAAGGCAGTCCATTATCCATACTAGGTGCCTGTGCTGGTTTTGTTCATTTACAGTCAATTAAAAGACCACAGCCACGTACACCAGATGAAATCCTCCATTAATAGCTACTAGGAACTAATACACAGTTTTATAGAACTGTACATCACTTTGACAGACAGGCTAAACTAGGTGAGAGTATCCAGTGGGTCTTATACCCCAGTGAGTTAGGGGCATGCTTGGCCTAGCATGTGAAATCAGCTCTGGCAGACTGGGTGGTTGAAATCTACGGTGATATCCAATGGCCTGGAAGGCAGTTCTGCAACACTACATAGAGGGCATAATGAGGCAGGGAAGTCATGGTCATCCCCTGCAACCAGGGAAGACCCCAGTTGTGACATCTACTCATATCACTAGATCTGGATTTCTGTGCAATGACTTTTCCACTTTAAGTGCTTTCCCACCCATTTCCTGTCATCATTGGATACAACAGACAACCACCAGTAGTATTGATAGCATTCTCATTTGTTTTGTATTACGTTTAAACACATAATTTGTTTTTCAGTTAAACAGTAGTTTGTCTTTTTATACCTTTTATTTTCATAAAACTTCGGCTAATTGGGGCAGCCACTTAACTGGGCCATAATGTACTGGTCCTGATGTATCTGAATTAACTGGAATCCATTGTATTTCTTATTGTAATTTGTAGAATTCTTTTTGCAATGCACTTTACTGCTGCCGCAAAACAACACATTTCATGTCATATGTCAGCGATGTTAAGCCTGATTCTGAATCACGTCCAACAATCTGCTGAAGGAACTTAGCAGATCAAGTCAGCTGTTTCCACGTTGCACGGTTTTGATGTGAAACAAGGGCAATTCCTTTCGTCCTACAGATACAGCTTGACCTGCTGAGTTCCTCCAGCCGATTGCTGTTCCATTGTTTGTTACGGAGTTGATTGCATTCAGTTCTGATTGCCCCATTATAAGAAGGTTGTGGAGAATCTGAAGAGGGTAAAGAAGGGATTCGCCAGGATGATATCTCAATTAAAGAGTCTATGCTATAGGAGAAGTCAGGCACACTTGGGTCAATTTATCTGGAGTAGCAGAGGCTGTGGGGAGGGAGGGAGACCTCACAGAAGTTTATAAAATTATGTGAGGTATAAATAGAGTAGACAGCTGGTATCTCTTTCCCAGGGTCAAAATGGCTAATACTAGAGAGCATGCATTTAACATGAGAGGGGGAAAGTTTAGAAGACATATGCAAGTGTTTTTCTTACACAGAATGGTAGGTTCCTGGAATATGATGCTGGGATGCTGGTGGAAACAGATACAATGGAGGATTTTAAGAAGTTCTTATTTAAGCACATGAATGTGCAGAGAGTGGAGGGATGTTTGCTGTCCTGATGAACTGTCTCGGCACGAAATATCAACTCTTTATTGTTTTCCATTGATGCTGCTTCCAGCATTTTGTGTGTGTTGCTTTGATTTCCAGCATCTGCAGAATTTCTCTTGGATGCTTACCATATGGAGGCAGAAAGGATTAGTGTAATTACTGTAGGTTAATTAGTTCAGTGCAACATCATGTGCCGAAGGACCTGTTCGAAGGACTATCTATGAAATGAGATTGCGATGACATCTGACAAAGGCTCGATGGCCCAAGTAACCTTCTTCTATATGATACATTGATGTGAGGATGATTACAAAGTTGGGGAATCCCAGAACTCCAGCCCAGGGCGGCTGTCAGCGGGGGAAGAATTAAAACATTAAAGGATAGGCAGGAGATCAGAACAGTGTTCAGGACAGAAGCAGTGGATCCTGAGGGTTGGCGAGGAACTCAGTGCTCCAGTATTTGGAACAGCATCTGAATTTCTGACTGTCTGACCTAGAGGCAAGAGTCTTGCACATTGCTCCGTGTTTGACATCCAGCTGAGACAGATAGTATTATGTCATTTATAATACAGATAGTATTATATTATTTACCAGATGGTATATCTTTTATAGAAATGAGCCAGTATCCGGCACCACAAGCATTCCATTTTCATATACTTCAGATACTGAAGAGTACGGCCACTCTCCACCCGACAACACAGACTATTTGGGTTCAATTTATTACCTTTTTTAAATCATTTTCTCAGCTGAAGATTCATGTAAGACATTCCAATGAGCCTTAACTCGTGCCTTTTTATGTTCCAAGTTGCCTATTTAATGCATATTCTCTTTCCACTTGAATTGATTCCATTGAACAAATGCTGCAGAGCTGTCAGTCCCGGTGCTCAGCTCGAATCCGTCAGCCTCCACTCGTGTACGCACCTCCCAGTCTCTCATCAGCACGTGTATCAACTGTCCCACGAGGGCGAGGAGTGTGCGGGTGCCGGTGCGGAGAGGAGACCGCTGAGAGCTGACCCAAACTTCAGAGTTAAGGAAGGCTTCACGGTGGGAAAACATTTCCACTTCCAGTTGAGCTTAAAACCAGGGGCGAGGAATAAATCCTGCCCGCAACTCTGAGCGCCGGCGGAGTGTGGGGAGAATGTGGAACTGCTTCCCCTGTCAGTGTTGGGAAGAAGCAACATTGGGAGCTGGGATTCTGGTGCTCAGGGAGAGATATGGAGATGGGGAGAGGAGAAGTGAGGAGAGGTGATGGGGAGATGTAGGGGGAGATGAAGAGTGAGGAGAAGGTGATGGGGAGATGTAGGGGGGAAATGAAGAGTGGGGAGAAGGTGATGGGGAGATGAAGAAGGAGGAGAAGGTGAAAGGGTAGGGGAGGTGATGTAGAGATTGAGGGGGGAGGTAATAGAGGTGGAGGGGGGATGTGATGGGGAGATGAAGGGGGAGAATGTGATGGAGGAGATAGAGGTGGGTGAAGGGGAAAAGGAGAGGGATTAGATGTGAGGGGGAGATAGAGAGAGATGAGGTGATGGGAATATTGTGGGGGAAAGTGCTGGAGAGATGGAGGGGAGGTGATGGAGGAAATGGAGGGGCCATGGGAGATGAAGAGTAGGAGGAGAAAATGTAGGTGAGATGGAGGACGAGGTGATAGGGAGTGGGAAGAAGGATAGTGGTGGGAAGATGGAGGGCGGGGGCAGTGAGGGAGATGAATGGGAGGTAATAGGGTGATGGGGAGATGGAGGGGAGGTGGTGAGGGAGATGGAGAGGATGGTGATAGGGTGATGGGGAGATGGAGGGGGAAGAGGTGAGGGAGATGGAAGGGGGTCCTGGTGAGGGAGATGGAAGGGGGTCCTGGTGAGGGAGATGGAAGGGAGGGAAATGGGGTGATAATGGAGAGGGAAAGAGGCTGTGGAAGAGGGTGATGGGGAGATGAAGGGAGGAGGTAAATGGGAGATGGAGGGAAGAATGTGATCAGGAGACGGAAGAGGGAGTTGAAGAGGGAGATGGAAAGGTAGGAAATGGTAATGGTTAGATAGCAGGTCAGGAGATGATGGTGGGGATGTTGTAGGGCAAGGAAGTGATGAGGAAATGGGGGGAAGAGGTAATGGAGGATATGGAGAAAGTGTGGGAGGAGACTGGTGTGAGTCCGTGTGTCCTTTGCTGCACAGTGATTATACTGGGGTGGGTCCCTTTGTAAGCGGTGGCTTTGGAGATCGAATGGAAATGGACAAGACCATGAGTGGGGAAGCAGAGTGAAGTCATTCTGATTGGGAGATACTGAAGGAGAGAGGACACAGAGTTGGGGACTAAAGGCCACAGCAGGATGTGAGAAGAGACCTATTAATGCAGACAGCATGGGTGGTCGGAAACTCAGAGCCTGTAGGGGGATGGGAACATGTCCATCAGGGTCTTCAGGAGGAAGCTGGAGTGGGGGAGTAGGAATTGTTGAACAGAGAACCAACATGGACCCAATGGGTCAAGTGTCATTACAATCCCATGATATAAAGCAATCTCTGCTTCTCCTCCCATCCCCCTCCCTTTGCTCTCAATGTGCGTGTAACTGATTTAAGATCCCATTTGTTTTGACATGAGGAAGCAACCCCTGTAAAATGCTCTCACACACCTGTACTTAGGGTGTGAGTGTCTGGAACATTGCCTATGGCTCCTCTGGACTGCTTGTTACTGTTACCCACTATGTCGGCAGCCACACGGGTCTGTTTACCATTCGATAAACAGACATGTGTATCATCAGGCCAGTGTATCTCATTGATGCCTCTGGAACAGCTCTACAGCACGTGAAAATCCAACTCTATTGTTGTTATTGACACCTTGTTGTCACCTGTAGTTTACAAACTGGAGTTCAGGTCACTAAAACCTTCAATAACACTGGACAACAAGGATGTTGCTTCCTGAATACTATTGGGTGTATCTTGTGGATTTGGGGCTGCTGATCATGAAAATCACCATGTAATTTCCCTATCATGCACCATTTTTTGAAATCACCTATATTTGTTATTTCAATTCATAATTCAAGTTAGAATAATTGATACCAAGATTAAAGAAGGCATTTTTGTTGGCCCGCAAATCAAACAGGTCATCAATGATAGGCAATTCGAAGAATTTCTAGTGGGACTGGAGAAAATCGCATAGAACGCATTCAAGGATGTTGTTGAAATTTTTGTTGGCAACTACAGAGCATCAAACTATGTGCAGCTGGTTGACAACATGTTTCAAGCATACAAAATCATGAATTTCAACATGTCATTAAAGATTCTTTTTCTGCCTTCTTCCCTGCAAATCAGTGACGAGCATGGTGAAAGGTTTCGCCGGGACATCGCAGTCACGGAGAAACGGTATCAGGGCAATTGGGATCCATCAGTGCTGGCTGATTATTGCTGGACACTTAAACAAGAAGCCTCAAACACTGTGTACAAATGAAAATCTTCAACAAAACATGTTTAGTTGAACTACTGCAAAGCATCAGCACCGTTATCCAATTAAACACATTGTATTCAATGAGGTATTTTCTTGTTTCTCCAAATTCCAACATGATACAAGTAGTCTGAAAATATATTTGTGTTCATCTTCAAGCAGTCTATCTTAAAGAAAAGAAATTTCTGAAGAAGCAACACTTTCATAAACATTTTTGTCCAGTGTGATCCAAATTGTTTTGTGTGTTGAAGAATACCATCCGTACAGACGTGGCTTAGGAACTCAAAATCTGGGAAAAATCAGGGTAGAGATTGTCAGACTGGGGTCATAGAATCACAGAGCGAGACAGTATGGAAACAGCCCATTCAGCCACTGAGTCCGCACCAACTATCTACACTGAACCTAACCTAGCCCGTTTTATTCTCTACCTTTCACCTCAGATTGTTCTACCACTCACTCACATATTCCAGGGGACAATTTAAAGCAGTTTATTAACCCACCAATCCTCGTATCTTTGTGATCTGGGAAGTAAGCAGGAAACCCACTCCTTCACAGAGAGAACATGGAAACTCCATTGAGCCTGGGTCTCTAAAGTGATGAAGGAAAAGCTTTATTGTTGGCTCAATGATTAAAGTAACCATTCTTTAAATTTGTATTTATTACAACATTATCGGAAAAAAGGATTTCTGACTTGAAGTCCAGCATCACGTGATTGTATAATGTTGCATCTGTTTTCTGATTGGTGAAGTGTTGCTGTGTAACCAATAGCAGGAGTGGGGGATGGGGAACTTTGAGACAGGTGGTATGATGGAAGCTCCAGGAAGATGTGGAGGCAGGGCTTGGTGAACACAATGCCCAAGAGCCCAGTTGAAACAGCACAAGCCATGTTGGTAAGTGGTAAAGTCATGTCTCTGAAGAAGGACTGGACCAGATTGAATCCTGGAGAAAAGAGGGAAGATGCTGGAGTCTGGAGCAACACTCATTGATGGAGGAGCCCAGAAGGTCAGGCAGAATCTATGGAGGGAAATGGATAGTCAATGCTTCTGATTGACTATCCATTAAACTGGTCTAATTCAGCATCCAGGGATGCTGCTTGAGATCCTCCAATGTTTTGTGTGTAGCTCCAGATGGAATTGTGTTACTCTTTTGCGGTACAGATGTGCAAGGCCATCATGGAAATAATAGAAATGATTTTTAGAAATAACAATTTGTTCTGGCAAATTCAAAGTAGGAAGATCTCCAAAATCATTACGGTGGTGTTGACAGGATCCAAAAATGTGTAAAGATTGTCACTTTCAAAGATAAATTGGATTACAAAGACTCACAGGAACTAACACCATTGAAGACAGCAGACATGTTGAAGAGCACTCTATGAACAAAGAAGAACTATATTCTTTTAACGACAAATATTAGCCAGATGTCTTGAACTGAATTGTTCAAAATTCCCTGAAATAGAGGTAATATCGACCTCCATTTGTGTGGCACCTTTCACCACATCCTCAAACACCGATGAAGTACTTTGGAAGTGCAGTCACTGCCACCCAATCGCTGCAGCCAATTTGTGCCCAACAAGATCCCACAAGCTGATCATTACCAAGAGATGTATGGAATTCATTGCCACAGAGGGCAGTGAAGACAAGTCACTTAAATTAAGGCAGAAATTGACAGGCTCTTGATTGGTAAGGGGATTAAGGGCTTTGGAGTGAAGGCAGGAGGATGGTAGAGGATGCTCAAAGAGCTGAATGGGTTAATTCTGCTCCTATATCTTATGGTCGTTTGTTGTTATTATCTAACCCATGTTTCTCAGAATCAGACGGACTCAGGTTTATTATCACTGACATATTTTATGAAATGTATTGGTTTTTGCAGCAGCAGTACAATACAAAGACATAAAATTACTCTAAATTACAAAAACCAATAGTGCAAAAGACAAATAACAAGGTGGTGTCCATGGTTTCATAGGCCATTCAGAAATTTGATGTTGGTGGGGCAGAAGCTGTTCCTGAAACATTGAGAGTGCATCTTCAGGCTCCTGAATGTCCTGAATGGTGAGGGTCTTTAATAATGATGCCGCCTTCTTGAGACGTCACCTCTTGCAGGTGTCCTTGCTAGTGGGGAGGATTGTGACCATGATGGGGCTGGCTTGGTCTACAACCAGAATTGGGTTTAGTCTCACTGGCTTATGTTGTGAATTCATTGTCTTTGTGGCAGCTGCACAATGCAATACATAATAATAGAAAAAAATGTGAATTACAGTATTAGATATAAAATAGTAAAATTAACTAAGTAATGCAAAAATCAAAATAGAAAAGTAGTTTGTGTTCATGTGGTCAATGTCCATTCAGAAATCGGATGGCAGAGGGGAAGAGACTGTTCCTGAATCATTGCGTGTGTGCCTTTAAGCTTCTGTACCTCCTTCCTGATGGTAACAATGAAAATAAGGCACGACCTGGATGATGAGGGTCCATAATGATGGGCGGCGCCTTTTTGAGGGATCGCTGCCTGAAGATGTCCTGGACACTACAGAGGCTGGTGCATATGATGGAGCTAATTAAGTTTACTACCCGCTGCAGCTTTTTCCATCCTGTGTAGTGCCCCCACCACCACCCCCCAAACTAGACTGTGGTGCAGCCAGTTAGAATACTCTCCACAGTACATACATTGAAATTTGCAAGTGTCTTTGGTGACAAACCCAATCTCCTCAGACTCCTAAAGAAATATAGCCACTGTCATGCCTTCTTTGTAAATGCATTGATATATTGGGACCAGGTTAGGTCCTCAGAGATACTGTTACCAGGAACTTGAAATTGCTTACCCTTTCTGATCCCTCTATGAGGACTGGTGTGTGTTCCCTCATCTTCCCCTTTCTGAAGTCCACATCAGTTCTTTGGTCTTATTAACAATGAGTGCAATATTGTTGCTGCAACACCACTCAACTAACTGATATGTCTCGATCCTGTACACCTGCTCATCACCACTTGAAATCCTGCCAACAATAGTTGTATCATCCGCAAAAGTATTTGATGGCATTTGAGCAGTGCCTAGCCACACAATCATGAATGTAGAGTAGAGCAGTGGGCTAAGCACACATCCCCGTGGCACACCAATGTTGATTGGAGATGGTTTCAAGGTGGAGATGTTTCTTACAATCCACACAGACTGTGGTCTTCTGGTTAGGAAGTCGAGGATCCATTTGCAGAGGGAGATAGAGTCCCAGGTTCTGGAGCTTTTCGATCAGAATTGTTGGAATGATAGTCAATAAGCAGAATTCATCTGCCTGAGCCCTGAGCTCTGAAATTCTCTCCAATTCTCTCCTCTCTCTGTCCTTTTGGATGCTCCTTAAGTCCCATGGCTTTGGGTGCACCTTCTGCCACCTGCCCTTCTGTCACTCTGTTTTGTTGGTGGTCCTGGGTGAAAGGATGAGGTGTCTTTGCTGCACTAAACTGGTTAGGCAAGTGAAGTTTGTTGTTGTTGTGCTGTAGGATACAGAAGGATGGGCCTCCACTGAGCTCAGAGGATTGACCTGCAGCACCACTGTCACAGTGGTCAGACTTCAGTCAGTGTCCTGGAGACATAAGTAAAGAGGTTGTTCAGATTCAGATTCAGTTTATTGTCATTTAGAAACCACAAACGCAATGCAGTTAAAAAATGAGACAACGTTCCCCCAGAATGATATCACAAAAGCATATGACAAAACAGACTACACCAGAAAATCCACATAACGTTTGGTAATCCCCAATCCAGAGTCCGGAGAGGCTGCTGTGTATTAATATCGTGCTACCGTCTTAGCGCGTTCCCCGGAAAGGAGCTCCAAATCCACCAGACAAACAAGACCAAAAACTAAAGCTACAAGAAAGCCAGCACACAACGAAAGCTCCGTCGAACCCAGCCTCACAGACGCAGCACACACTGAAAGCGATCTGACCGCAGCAGACTCCGAGTCCATCGAACCTCCCCCTCTGGCACAGCTTCTCCGAGCACCATCCTCTGCCGAGCGTATTAAGAGTGTATTAAGATTTGTTCTGCAAATCCCAGGAAATCTTTATCCAGCAGCTGCCCAGCCACATTCTTGTACTAGAATACGAACAGCTCATTCTTTCAAATCTGTAACTTTGCCAATTACACCGTGCTGCTGCTGACCTGTATACCTAAGGGAGCAGATTCTGCAGACTGACAATAGCTTCTAAGGGTCCTGAGGATGATGTAGTTCTAACAACGCTATGCTAACTGTCATGACTAATTCACAACCTGTAGTTCTGCTGGTTCTACTCAGTTGAAGGACCAATTAGAGATCTTGACTCCAGAGACTGCACCTGATGGCACCTGGAGCAAATCAGCAGGAGGCAGCGGGTGGACAGTCCACATTTCGGTTCGAGATCCTTCATCGGGTTGCTATGCTGTCTCACCCATTGAGCTCCTCCAGCAGCTCGTATTTTTGTTGTGGATCTCCACATGTGGGTGTCTGGGAGAAAACATCGCTTATCTGTGGACCCCACCTCAAACACTCTGGTGGAAGTGGAATGTCCCCATCTCAGTTTGACTCCACTGGGCTGCAATGAACTTCGATCCCTATCTCTGACTCTGATCCAAGGCTGTATATTTGCCTGAATCCCTCCTCCCACTGCTCAGCTGGAACCCCAGACCAGTTGCCCACACAGTCAACTGTTCAATCATGTTCCCAACAACTTCCCATCTCCTGCCCTCTGTAAGCTTCACTCCTTCCAACCTCGGGCCCTAATCAGAATGTCTCGGTCACTCTGTGCCTGGCAAAATCTCCCTTGTTCTCAGACCCTTCTCCTGCCCTGTTCTCAAGCCCCACAACCTCTCCTCAACCCGCATCTCTCAAAGATGTGACCCCCCCCCCCCCACCTTAGTCCTGGCCTTCAGAGTTCGCTTGATGTCAATCACTCCCCCACAGGTAGTCATGTCCTCATCTGCCCAAACCCTGATCAGCTGTGAAATTCCCTTTATAAACCACCTCTTCCTTTCTCTCTCTCTCTCTCTCTCTCTGTCACACACACACTCCCATTCTTCCCACCACTTTCTCTTCTTTGCTGTGTCTCCCTCCCTCCCTCTCTTCCCACACCCTCCTCTTTCCTCTCAAGAGCTAGGGGACATAGCCTCAAGGTTCAGGGGAGTGGATTTAGGACAGAGATGAGGAGGAACTGCTTTTCCCAGAGAGTGGTGAATCTGTGGAATTCTCTGCCTAATAAACCAGTGGAGGCTACTTCAGTAAATGTATTTAAGACAAGGTTGGATAATTTTTTGCATAGTAGGGGAATTAAAGGTTGTGGGGAAAAGGCAGGTAGGCGGAGATGAGTCCATGGCCAGATCAGCCATGATCTTATCGAATGACGGAGTAGGCTCGACAGGCCAGTTGGCCTACTCCTGCCCCTATTTATTATGTTCTTATGTCCCTTTTCTCTCGCTGTCTCTCCCCCCTCTCTCTCTCTCTCTCTCTCTCTCTCTCTCTCTCTCTCTCTCCCTCTCACCTCTTATCCTCTCCTTCCACTCTCCCGCATCTCCTCTCTCTCCTTTAAAACCCTCCTAAAATTTCACCCTCAGTGACCACTTTATTAAGTGCAAGAGGTGTGTGGTGTCCTGTTGTTGTAGCCCATCAACTTCAAGGACCAATGCAGTCTACATTCAGAGATTTTTCTGCACACCACTCTTGTAACGTGGGGTTATTTGGGTTATTGTCACCCTCCTGTCTGCCTGAACCAGTCTGGTCACTCTCCTCTCACCTCTCTGATTAATAAGGTATTTTTGCACACAGAACTGCCAGTCGCTGGATGTTTTTTTTTTGTTTATCTCACCATTCTCTGTAAACTCTAGAGACTGTTGTGCATGAAACCCCTGGAAATCAGCAGTTTCTGAGCTATTCAAACCACCCCGTCAGGCACCAACAGTCATTCCACAGTCAAAATAATTTCACTCCCCATTCTGACATTTGGTCTGAGCAACAACTGAACCTCCTGACCATGTCTGCATGCTTTTATGCATTGAGTTGCTGCCTCCTGATTGGCTGATCAGATATTTGCTTTAACAAGCAGGTGTACAGGTGTACCTAATAAAGTGTCCACTGAGTGTATCTGGGTACCAAGCTGAATCTCTCCTTTGGCGCCTGGGTGTCCCATTCTGTCTGACTCCCGTTTTTGTAAAGCTTCACTTTGTAAAGTTGCACAATATAAATTCGAATTGTTCTCAGTGAGTTAGAGATGCTTCTTCACAAGGTCTGCCAAGTATACTTTTTACATAAGACTCTTTTCCCTGATGGTACGGGGAATGAGGCAGTGCAATTTAATGCTCGATTTTTAATTATGATTTATTGCTTCTTGCATCTTTTGCTACCTGGAGAATTCATTTGAAAGCAGGGAATAATCTGTACTCATTAACATCAGTTTGGTTTGTGACTGCAGATTATTTATCAGCAGTGAAAGTTGATTTATGTAGATTAAAAAGTTTGAGAACTGGCACCATGCCAGTTATTTCTGTCCCCCCAAGAACCCAACTGCCTCAAGTGTACCCATCCCCTATCTACACGACGCACTGCAGCGATGCGCCCAAATATCGCCACCAAAAACTGTCAAACCCGCGACCACCCAGAAGGACTAGGGCACCAGCTACAAGGGAACACCACTGCATGTGTCTTCCTCTCCAAGGTGCATGCTGTTACGCTGGACCAAGTCGTAGAACTTGCTCCCCAACAACCCTTCGTCCCACGGCCTATACCAAAATGAACTGCCACATTTATACTGCGCCTGTTGTAGTCTCCTGGCATTGTGAAGCCAGTGAAGTTTGAAGTGAATGCAATGCTGGAGTGTAGAAAATGTTTCATCCTGTTAGTCACAGCAAGCTCCCATGGACTTCACTGAGCACACAATAAAATATATTGTTTTGCACACATTTCATACAGATCATTTCTTTACACAGTGCATTGAGGTAGTACAAGGGAAAACCAATAATAAAATGCAGGTTATAGGATTACAGGAACAGGGAAACTCTACAATGGGGGTAGAGAGAATAAGATTCAAAGGCCACGACGAGGTCGAGTGTCAGGTCAAGGGTCCATCTACTGTACTAGGGAACTATTTAATAGTCAGGGTCAAAGCTGACCTTGAGACATGCTTTCAGTCTTTTGTATCTTCTGCCCAGTGGGAGGGTGGGGGAAAGGGAATATCCAGGATGGGCGGGATCTGCTTCACTGAGGCAGTGAGAAGTGAGGACAGAGTCTATGGAGGGGAGGCCACTCCCCGTGATGTGGTATAAAACCTGGCACGGTACAGAAACAAGTCCTTCAGCCCACAATGCCAAATTAAACTCTCCTCTTCTGCACATACATAATCCACACCCTTCTATTCCCCACATGTTTGCCTGTGTACCTAATGATATTTTCGACACCTTTATCATACCTGCCTCCAGCACCACCCCGGCACCCACCACACTCTGTAAAAAACTTGCCCCGCACATCTCCTTTAAACATTACCACTCTCACCTTAAATGCTTGCCCTCTAGTATTAAACATTTCGACCCTGGTAAAAAAGATACCGGCTGTCCACCCTATCTATAACTCTCATAATCCTATAAATTTCTGACAGGTCTCCCCTCAGTTTCTGCCACTCCAGAGAAAACATCCCAAGTTTGTCCAGCACATTGCACGTGCCCTCTGATCCAGGCTCCGTCCTGGTGAACCTCTTCTGCACGCTCTCCAGCTTCCACATCCATTCTGTAATGGGATGGCTAGAACTACACTTAATACTCCATGTGCGGTCTAACCAAAGTTTTATACTGCTGCAACATGTTAGCAGAGTTCATTATGGCATAAAACTTGGTCAGCAGAATGAGAACTCTGAAATGAAAGCAGAAAATGTGAAAAGCGCTCTGCAGATTAGAAATATCTGTGGAGAGAGTTATAAGGTCAATATTTCAGGTAAATATTTTCTCTTTTTCTCTCTCTCTGCTTCTAACTGTCTTTCAATCTATCTATCTATCTATCTATCTCTATCACTTTCTCTCTCTATCTCATTCTCTTTCTCCATCTCTCTCATTCTATTTCTATCACTACCTCTATCTTTCTCTATCTCTCTCTTCCTTCTCTTTCTTTCTCTTCCCATCTCTATCTCTTCCAATCTATCCCTCTCTTCCTCTTTCTCTCTCTCTTTCTCTATCTCTCTTTGTATCTCTCTCTTCCTTCTCTCTCTCTTCCTCTCTCTATTTCTTGGCAGCCCACCCCCACAACCAATGCAAATACACAGACGCTGCTTGACCAGATGAATATTTCTGACATTTATCTTTATTGTTTTGGCTTAAGTATACTTAAGGCAGAGGTCAAATGCTTCTTGATTAGTAAAAGTGTCAAAGGATACAGGGAGAAGGCAGGAGAATAGGATTGAGAGGGATAATAAATTCACCATGATAGAATGGCAAAGTAGAATAGATGGGCCAAATTGCTTAATTTTGCTCTGACTGTGGTGCTAGAAATTTTTTGAATGCTGTAGAATTTTCTATATTTCTGCATAAATATGACCTAAAATGTGATTAGATATTCATGTAAGTCCTAAAACTAGATACAGAGAATCCAATCATATAAATAACACAAAAACATTATACTTGTTCGTTTATTTATTGAGAAAAATTATCCAATATTACGTGTATTTGTTGGAAAAGGAATGTGAACCTTTGCTTTCAGTAAAAGTTATGACCCCTTTGCACAGTAATAACTTCAATCAAACATTTCTGGTAACTGTTGATCAATCCTGCACACTAGCTTGGAGGAACTTTAGACCATTCCTCCTTACAAAACTGCTTCAGCTCTGGGATGTCGGTGGGCTTCATTGCATGAACTGTTTGCTTCAGGTCCTCCCACAACATTTCTATAGGATTAAGGACAGGACTTTGACTCGGTCATTCCAAAACACGAATTTTCTTCTTTTTAAACCATTCTGTTGTTGACGTACTCTTGTCTTTCAGATCATTGTCTTGATGCATTATCTAACTTCTATTAAGCTTCAAGTGATGGACTCCTACCCTGACATTCTTCTGTAAAATATCTTGATACAATTTGAATACATTGTTCCCTCAACAATTACAAGCTGTCCAGGCCCTGTGGCAGCAAAGCAGCCCCAAACCATGATGCTTCTTCCACCAATCTTCACAGTTGGGATGAGGTTGTAATGTTGGTATGCAGTGTCCTCTATCTTCCACAGATAGCAATGTGCATATCTACCAAAACAGTTCAACATTTGTCTCAGCTGTCCACAGAATATTGTCCCAAGAGCGCTGTAGAACATCCAGGTGATCTTTTGCAAATTTGAGACATGCAACAATGTTTTTATTTTGGAGAGCAGTGGTTTCCTCTGTGGTGTTCTTCCATGAATGCCATTCTTGATCAATGTTTTTCTTATAGTGGACATATGAACAGAGACTTTGGCAACTTCTAGAGAACTCTCAGGTCTTTGTTGTTACCCTTGGGTTCATTGTCACCTCCTTCAGCATTGCGTGTTTTGCTGGTGGTGTAATCTTTGCACAATGCACACTCCGAGGGAGAGTGGCAACGATACTGAGTTTCCTCCATTCATAAATAATTTCTCTTACTGTGGACTGATGAGCACTCAGGTCTTTAGAAATGCTTTGCAGCCTTTTCCAGCTTTATGCATCTCTACAATTCTTCTAAGGTCCTCTGAAGGTTGTTTTGATCAAGGCATGGTGTACATAAACAGATCTTTCTTGAGAAGAGCAGGCTCTGTCAGTAACCTGACTTTGTGTGTCTTTTTTATGGTCAGGGCACCTCTCCAACCCACACATCCAATTTCATCTCATTAATGGGAACACCTGACTCCAAAAAGCATCTGTAGAAGGCATTACCCCAGAGGTTCACATGCCTTTCCCAACAAACATATGTAATATTGGATCATTTTTCTCAGTAAATAAATGAACAAGTAACGCAAACACAAAGAAGTCTGCAGATGCTGGAAAATCAAGCAACACACACGAAATGCTGGTGGAACGCCAGGCAGACTGCCTGGCCTGCTGCGTTCCAAATGAACAAGTAAAATGTTTTAGTGTTATTTACTTGTTTCATTGGGTTCTCTTCATCCAGTTTAAGGACTTCTGATCATATTTTAGGTCATATTTATGCAGAAATAGAGAAAATACTACAGGCTTCAAAAAAGTTCTTGAACCACTGTGTACCTTATGATCTTATTCCCAGCATCTATTCTCATCACTAAGCGGGCATCCCCTACAGTGTAGCACCCCTCAGTGCATACCAGAGAGAGACAGTGTAGATATTTGTGCATGTGTCTCTGTGTAGGACTTGGGCCTTGTACCTTCTGGTTCAGAGGTGGAATTTTTATATGCCAAGCAACAGCAAACCGTTCCTGCACAACATCCACATGCACAATGCCTGTGGTCACTTGTGTTTCAATTACCTGCCCTATCGGAACCTTTCTGCAGTGTGTTTGTGTGCATGTGGGGGGAAGGGGGATTGTGTCTGTTGCCTTGTTTTCTCGAGCTAGCAGTGTGACCATTCTCAGAATAAAGCTGATCATGAGGCAGATTAGTACAGGAATGGGAAGCTCACGTCACAGTTGAAATGCAGTGGGATGGTGTTGACACCTTCATCATCACTGGCACTCGCTCATTACGACCAAAAATAGAAGAACAACTTGTTAAGAGTATTCCTTAATGAATGTGGGTGTCGCTGGACAGGGCTTACTGCCCTTGAGAAGGTGAAGGTGAGCTGCCTCCTTGAACTGTATGTGGGTCCAAGTGCTGAGGGCAAGGAGGTGAAAATCTTCAAATTTCTGGAGTAAGCATCATCAGCAGCAAATCTAGTCCAGCCTCATAGACATTATGGCTGAAAAAGCTCTCCTCTTCCTGAGGAGAAATTCAGCGTGTCCCCTTCAACCCAGACCAATTTTTATCAATGCGCCATAGAAAGCATCCTATCTGGATGAATTATGGCTTAATATGGCAACAGCTCTGCCAATGACCACAAGAAACTGCGGAGAATTGTTCATCACAGGAATCAACCTCCCCTCTGTGGACTATGTCCACACCACATGCTGCCTCAGCAAAGTAGCCCACATGACCCAAGACCCCATGCACCCTGGACTTTCTCTCTGCTCCCTTCTCCTACTGGGCTCAAGATTAAACAATTCTGAAAGTGTGTACCACCAGTCTTAAGGACACCTTCTGACCTATTGTCTGAAGACTGTTGAAAGGTCTCCTATAACAATAATATGGACTATTGACCTCACACTTCACCTTGTCATGGCATTTGAATCATATTGTTGACCATCATTGCAATTTCTCTGTAACTGCAACACAATATTTTCCATTCTGTTATTGTTTTTCCCTTGTACTATCCCAATAAAACAATATATGGCACCATACTTGCAAAAATAATAAACTAATATACATTTACAAGTGCACACGAGTGAATCTGCGGATGCTGGAAATAAATAAAAACACAAAATGCTGGCAGAACTCAGCAGGCCAGACAGCATCTATGGGAGGAGGTAGTGACGTTTCGGGCTGAAAACCTTCATCAGGAGTGAAGTAACATGGGATGGTGGAGAGGGGATAAGAAGTGGGGGGAAGGATGAAGTAGAGAGCTGGGAAGTGATAGGCTGGAGGGAAATGGGCTAGGGGGAAGGTGGAGAATTATTGGAAATAAAAGAGAAAGAAAGGTAGGGTTGGGGGAACATTATAGTGAGGGGGGAAAAAAGAGAGAGAAAGAGAACCAAGCTAAAACAATAGATAAGGATGGGAGTAAGGGGGGGGGCAGTGGTATTAATGGAGGTCAGTGAGTTGAATGTTCATGCCGGCAGGTAGGAGGCTACCTAGGCGGGAGATAAGGTGTTGCTCCATCAACCTGAGTGTAGCCTCATCTTGACGGTAGAGGAGGCCATGGACAGACATGTCGGAGTGGGAGTGGTCTGTGGAATTGAAGTGTGTGGCCACAGGGAGATCCCACCACTGCTGGAGGACTGAGCACTGGTGTTCGGTGAAACGGTCTCCCAGTCTGCGGCAGGTCTCCCCAATGTATAAATGGCCACATCGGGAGCACCGGATACAGTATATCACCCCAGTTGACTCGCAGGTGAAGTGGTACCTCACCTGAAAGGACTATCTGGGGCCTGGGATGGTGGTGAGGGAAGAAGTGTTTACAAGTGATCAGGTTATAGGAAGCTTAATGGTGAGTTTGGACATTAAATGCTGGGGAGCCTTACTGTGGATGTGTAAGGCATTCACCAGCTGATATCTGAAGTACTTTAATAACTTTGGCCCCTCTACATAAAAAAGATGATATTTAATCCAAAGCAATTTCAAAGAGACTGGCAAGGATAAGACGTATAAGCAAGGAAGGGTTAAACTACTCACTGAAGTTGGAGGTGATCTCAAAAAGCTGTAAAACTCTTAGGGAGCTAGAGAAGGTAAGGGTTGAGAGAATGTTTTCCCTGATAGCGGAGTTCAGATCTGGAGCGGGTGCTCTCAGAATAAGGAAGCACCTGCTGAGCACTGCAATGGAGAAGAATTCCTCCTGTCGGGGGTTGTGAGTCTTTTGGACTCTGTGCCAAAGGATGTGTGGGGGAAGGCTAGGTTAAAGAGTTTTCCAAACAGGAATCAAGGCTTATGGAAAAAGGGTGGGGAAAGTAGATGAGGAATTTTGGATTAGCCAGGATCCTACTTAACAATAGAATAGGCTCAAGGAGCAGAATGGTCTTTAATACCATTTTCTGTGTTCTTATAGTATGGTCATCATCTTAGAGGTTACTTGGTATATTCAGAGAGCAAATCCTCCCTCGTGGATATTAGTGAACTGGATGGGTTTAGCCACATGATGGCAGTTTCATGCAGATTTCTTTGAAAGGTTCACTCATTTAGTTGTTGAAATCTCAGAGACAGGGCAAAGCAGAGGCTGATCAGACCCTTCCCGTGCAGTCCTCCTTCAGTACTGCCTCTCCTGCAGAACGATGCCCTCTCAGTACCACCCCTCCCACAGTGTGACCCTCCCTCAGTACAGCCCCTCTCAAAGTCTGACCCTCCTTTGTACTGCCCCCTCGCAGTGTGACCCTCCCTCAGTAACCAACCCCCCCAAAGTATGACAATCTCTCTGCAATGCCTCTCCCACTGTGTGACCCCCTCAGTACCACCCTCCCACAATGTGACCCCCCTCAGTACCACCCCCCAAAGTGATCCTCCCTGAATACCACCCCCACACACTGTGACCCTCCCTCAGTACCACCCTCCCACAGTGTGAGTCTCCCTCAGTAAAACCCCTCCCACAGTGTGACCCTCCCTGAATACCACCCCTGCACACTGTGACATTCCCTCAGTACCACCCTCCCACTGTGTGACCCTCCCTCAGTACCACCCCCCACAGTGACCCTCCCTGAATACAACTCCCGCACACTGTGACATTCCCTCAGTACCCCCCCCACAGTGTGACTCTCCCTCAGTACCATCCCTCCCACAGTGTGACCCTCCCTCAGTACCATCCCTCCCACAGTGTGACTCTCCCTCAGTACCATCCCTCAGTGTGACCCTCCCTCAGTACCACCCTCCCACAGTGTGAGTCTCCCTCAGTACCATCCCTCCCACAGTGTGACCCTCCCTGAATACCACCCCTGCACACTGTGACATTCCCTCAGTACCACCCTCCCACTGTGTGACCCTCCCTCAGTACCACCCCCCACAGTGACCCTCCCTGAATACAACTCCCGCACACTGTGATACTCCCTCAGTACCATCCCTGCCAAAGTGTGACTCTCCCTCAGTACCACCCCTCCCACACTGTGACTCTCCCTCAGTACCATCCCTCACAGTGTGACCCTCCCTCAGTACCATCCCTCCCACACTGTGACCCTCCCTCAGTACCATCCCTCCCACAGTGTGACCCTCCCTCAGTACCATCCCTCCCACACTGTGACCCTCCCTCAGTACCACCCCTCCCACAGAGTGACTCTCCCTCAGTACCATCCCTCACAGTGTGACCCTCCCTCAGTACCACCCCCCCCACAGTGTGACCCTCCCTCAGTACCAGCCTCCCACACTGTGACCCTCCCTCAGTACCACCCCTCCCACAGTGTGACTCTCCCTCAGTACCATCCCTCCCACAGTGTGACTCTCCCTCAGTACCATCCCTCCCACACTGTGACTCTCCCTCAGTACCGCCCCTCACAGTGTGACCCTCCCTCAGTACCATCCCTCCCACACTGTGACCCTCCCTCAGTACCACCCCTCCCACAGTGTGACTCTCCCTCAGTACCATCCCTCACAGTGTGACCCTCCCTCAGTACCACCCTCCCACAGTGTGAGTCTCCCTCAGTACCACCCCTCCCACAGTGTGACCCTCCCTGAATACCACCCCTGCACACTGTGACATTCCCTCAGTACCACCCTCCCACTGTGTGACCCTCCCTCAGTACCACCCCCCACAGTGACCCTCCCTGAATACAACTCCCGCACACTGTGACATTCCCTCAGTACCCCCCCCCCCACAGTGTGACTCTCCCTCAGTACCATCCCTCCCACAGTGTGACCCTCCCTCAGTACCATCCCTCCCACAGTGTGACTCTCCCTCAGTACCATCCCTCAGTGTGACCCTCCCTCAGTACCACCCTCCCACAGTGTGAGTCTCCCTCAGTACCATCCCTCCCACAGTGTGACCCTCCCTGAATACCACCCCTGCACACTGTGACATTCCCTCAGTACCACCCTCCCACTGTGTGACCCTCCCTCAGTACCACCCCCCACAGTGACCCTCCCTGAATACAACTCCCGCACACTGTGATACTCCCTCAGTACCATCCCTGCCAAAGTGTGACTCTCCCTCAGTACCACCCCTCCCACACTGTGACTCTCCCTCAGTACCATCCCTCACAGTGTGACCCTCCCTCAGTACCATCCCTCCCACACTGTGACCCTCCCTCAGTACCATCTCTCCCACAGTGTGACCCTCCCTCAGTACCGCCCCTCAGTGTGACCCTCCCTCAGTACCATCCCTCCCACACTGTGACCCTCCCTCAGTACCATCCCTCCCACAGTGTGACCCTCCCTCAGTACCATCCCTCCCACACTGTGACCCTCCCTCAGTACCACCCCTCCCACAGAGTGACTCTCCCTCAGTACCATCCCTCACAGTGTGACCCTCCCTCAGTACCACCCCCCCCCACAGTGTGACCCTCCCTCAGTACCAGCCTCCCACACTGTGACCCTCCCTCAGTACCACCCCTCCCACAGTGTGACTCTCCCTCAGTACCATCCCTCCCACAGTGTGACTCTCCCTCAGTACCATCCCTCCCACACTGTGACTCTCCCTCAGTACCGCCCCTCACAGTGTGACCCTCCCTCAGTACCATCCCTCCCACACTGTGACCCTCCCTCAGTACCACCCCTCCCACAGTGTGACTCTCCCTCAGTACCATCCCTCACAGTGTGACCCTCCCTCAGTACCACCCCTCCCACAGTGTGACTCTCCCTCAGTACCATCCCTCACAGTGTGACCCTCCCTCAGTACCACCCCCCCACAGTGTGACCCTCCCTCAGTACCAGCCTCCCACACTGTGACCCTCCCTCAGTACCACCCCTCCCACAGTGTGACTCTCCCTCAGTACCATCCCTCCCACAGTGTGACCCTCCCTGAATACCACCCCTGCACACTGTGACATTCCCTCAGTACCACCCTCCCACTGTGTGACCCTCCCTCAGTACCACCCCCCACAGTGACCCTCCCTGAATACAACTCCCGCACACTGTGATACTCCCTCAGTACCATCCCTGCCAAAGTGTGACTCTCCCTCAGTACCACCCCTCCCACACTGTGACTCTCCCTCAGTACCATCCCTCACAGTGTGACCCTCCCTCAGTACCGCCCCTCAGTGTGACCCCCCCTCAGTACCATCCCTCCCACAGTGTGACCCTCCCTCAGTACCATCCCTCCCACACTGTGACCCTCCCTCAGTACCACCCCTCCCACAGAGTGACTCTCCCTCAGTACCATCCCTCACAGTGTGACCCTCCCTCAGTACCACCCCCCCCCCACAGTGTGACCCTCCCTCAGTACCAGCCTCCCACACTGTGACCCTCCCTCAGTACCACCCCTCCCACAGTGTGACTCTCCCTCAGTACCATCCCTCCCACAGTGTGACTCTCCCTCAGTACCATCCCTCCCACACTGTGACTCTCCCTCAGTACCGCCCCTCACAGTGTGACCCTCCCTCAGTACCATCCCTCCCACACTGTGACCCTCCCTCAGTACCACCCCTCCCACAGTGTGACTCTCCCTCAGTACCATCCCTCACAGTGTGACCCTCCCTCAGTACCACCCCTCCCACAGTGTGACTCTCCCTCAGTACCATCCCTCACAGTGTGACCCTCCCTCAGTACCACCCCCCCCACAGTGTGACCCTCCCTCAGTACCAGCCTCCCACACTGTGACCCTCCCTCAGTACCACCCTCCCACACTGTGACCCTCCCTCAGTACCATCTCTCCCACACTGTGACATTCCCTCAGTACCACCCTCCCACAGTGTGACCCTCCCTCAGTATCACCCCTCCCACAGTGTGACCCTCCCACAGTGTGACCCTCCCTCAGTGTGACCCTCCCTCAGTACCACCCCTCCCACAGTGTGACCCTCCCTCAGTACTTCCCCTCCCACAGTGTGACACTCCCTCAGTACCGTCCCTCCCACACTGTGACATTCCCTCAGTACCAGCCTCCCACACTGTGACCCTCCCTCAGTACCACCCCTCCCACACTGTGACCCTCCCTCAGTACCTCCTCTTCCACAGTGTGACATTCCCGCTGCCACCAGTACTAAATCTGGAGACCCACAGCAGGTCAGTCAGCATTTGTGGAAAGAGAAGCAGAGTTTCCTGACAGAACCCTCCATCAGTACTTTTCAGCCAGGGGTATTCAACCCTGTTCCCCTCTCCCCGGCTGCTGTCTAACCTGATGAGTGTTCGCAGTGTTTTCTGTTTTCTGTTGCATATACCTGACAATTTGGAGACCTCTGCACCCTCCACCCTGCCCTCCAGCAGTGCCATGGTCCCTTGACACAGCCCTTCTCCTTTCAGTGTCTCTGCCTTGTGGGGGTGTTACTGTCCCTGGTGGCTCCATCACTGCAGACTGTGGGATTTATTCCACTCCTCGTCTGCTGTGGTAGGACCTGGACTCCTCATCCCAGAACAAAATCACTGTTCTATCACGTGCCAAGGCAGCTGTGAGTCCAAGCTCTCAGCTTCTAAGCCAATGCTTCCAATTTTATTCAACATTACCTTTAAAGCAGATCACTGCGAAGTGAATGTAAACATGGTATCTTCGTACGCGAGGAATTCCTTTCCATATGCAGTATCCTCATTAGTGTGTTGTCCTGCCTGTTATAGTATTAGTGCAGTGCCTGGCTAGGTCAGTGACAACCCCTCTCGGAGTGCCTGCCAGAGAGTTGCCCATTCATGGCAAACTAATCTTGTCTGTTTATTTCAAATATAAATCTGGTGTTTAGTATGTTTTGCACAAGATTTCCACATTTCGCTAATTCTGGTCTCTCACCCTCCAGCACTGATTGCAGAGCCTACAGCTGCAGATGGCCTAGTTTTTGAGATGCTTCTCCAGACCTCTCTGATGCTTCTAGCCCCTCACTTCCCCTTCTAACAGGGTCACTGGTTACCCGCTCTGGTGCTGACCAGCAACGACAGGGCTCAGAGCAATGACTCTTGTTTTTGACATGAGGTAGCTGTGGATTTGAACAGCACCTGGACATCCTGTGGATAGTTCTGTTCTTCCTACCTCAACGAGAGTGAAAGGGCAAAACCAAGATTTGCACCATTTGTACCAGGACTACAAGATATAACAGACTAGTGGGGTTTGAAGGCGTGTTACAGTGGAGTATTGATAGGTTGGACTCGAAGGAGAAGTGTTTATCCATAATCACCTGCTCGCAACATGGGAACATTGTGTTTCATTTTCCAAACTGGGTTGCAATCTGTACTTTGGATGAGGAGAGCAAGCCACAGTTGTCCATTTCCTACCAGATGAAATTTGACCTAAGAGTCTCTTCTTGTAAGAAAGAGCCATCATGAAGATAAGCTGATCTTCACTAAGCTCCAGGACGGAATTCAAGAGAGCAGGAAGAGTGAAGATGATTGAGAAACAGCTTCTTCTCCTCTGCCATCAGCTTTTTGAATGGACATCGAACCCATGAATACTTACTCACTGATTTATTTTCTCTTTTTGCACTACTTATTTAATTTAACTTTTTAAAATATATACATGTATGTACTTCTTACTGTAATTTACAGTTATTATTATGCATTGCATGGTGCTGTTGCCACATAACAACAAATTTCATGACATATGCCAGTGATATTAAAACTGATTCTGATTCTGACAAGGCTTGGGGTAAGGGGAAACCGTCCAAAAGCATGAGGAAGAGAGGGATAGGAGAGGATTGGGAGGAGGCTGGAGTAGGCAAAAGGGGCTGAATAATTTGCACTATGGCTCTCTATGCAGAGCTTCGTGTGGAAAAGTGTCCAAAGATGCTACGTGCTTCTATTAACCTGGTGGCAGGGCTGGTGGTCAGGAGCTGACAGAAGACGTACTCAAGATGGGGAAGTTTCAGGAGGAGATCCAACTTCCATCATTTGTTCCCTTCTACAGATGCTGCCCTTCTTACCTGCTGAATTTCTCCAGCATCTACAGAATCTTTTACGCTTCTGTAAGGCAAACTGGAACGTTTCTACAGCTGCATCAGAACACACAAGAAGAAGCTCTTGGAGATTCATGGAGTTCGAGACAGGGGGTGGTAGTGCACAGAGGAGACTGAAAGAGAGAGTGAATATTTTAAAACCAATGAGATAGTTTTTGGACATAGAAAAAATTGTGTCATTTGGGGTCTGATGACACAGTGAGTTAGCTGTGATCTCACTGAATCACAGAACTAATCAAAGAGGCGGAGTGGCCGATTCCTGCTCCTATTTCATACCATCTTATCAGAGTTAATTATCATCTGATGAGATCATTGACAGGATAATGTTCTCACCGACACTTTTCACAGAGCAGATTGCAACACAGACTTTTTTCCTGCATAATGAGCCTTTCAATAAGGAAATCCCCCTGTAGCAAATCAGGTTATTGCCTACGCACTAATACCATAAACACAGGAGCCTTCTACAATGTGCCACCTGATTCAGAAAAGCTGGGTTATCGATTCCAGCTCCGATGAATATTGATTTACACTGTAAATTTCTCAGAGTGAAATGCATGGTGTTCTAGCCTTTACTAACTGTGAAGTGATGGAGTGTGTGCGTGGCACACCCTGAGAAAGTAGTTCGACTTCGCAGAGCAAAATGCACAACAGATCTCTATCTCCGGGTGCACAATCTGCTATTCGCTCACCAACGTTCAGGATCTGGGTGTCACATCTGCAGTGCAAGGAGCCTGCGGAAGTGAAGGAATTGGTAAACTGGTAAATTGGTTTATCATTATCACGTACCGAGGTAGGGTGAAAAACTTGTTTTGCATACTGTTCATACAAATCAATTCATTACATCAGTGCTTTGAGGTACTACAAAGTAAAACTGACACATAGCACAGAATGAAGTGGAGTAGTGCACATACATTATAAGGTGCAAGTTCATAATGACGTAGAGTGGTAGGTCAAGTGTCCTACCAATCAGACTAGGGAACCTTCAACAGGGGAGTAGAAGGTAGAACAGAGGCTTTTTTATCTTCTGCCTGATGGAAAAGGGGAAAAGAGAGAATATCCAGAGTGCGTGGGGCTTCGATTTCGCTGGCTGCTTTACTAAACAGTGTGGATAGAGAACACAGAGGGCAGGCAGGCTTTAATGGTTTTCATAGTTCTGAAGACAAGAAGATTGAATCAGAATCGGTTAGGTTTATTATTGCTGACAATGAGCAACTACATCAACAAATGTAAAGTATAGTGCAATACATAAAATATATTGCAAACTATAGTAAGAAATATATGTTTAAAGATAAATAACTAGTTCAAAAAGAGAGCAGAAGTAGTGAGGTGGTGTTCATGGGTTCATTGTCCATTTGGAAATCTGATGACGGAGGGGAGGAAGCTGGTTCCAAAACATTCAGTGTGTGTCTTCAGACTCCGGTGTCTCCTCTGCGATGGTAGTAATGGGAAGGGGGCAGATCCTGGGTGGAGATGGTTCCTAATAATGGATGTTGCTTCATTTGAGGCATTGCCTGAAGTATGTACCATGGTGGTAATAGTATCCCCATCGTCAAGGAGCTGATACATAATTACTCTCGAGATGCCGCTGCATTCCGAAGCAGTCTTAATGAGCAGATTTACACTTTGCAATGGATCTGAACAATTTCCAAACATCAGGGAACAACTCTCTTTCTGATCTTGGAAGGAAGGAAGGTCAGTGGTGAAACAATTGAGGA
This sequence comes from Hypanus sabinus, assembly GCF_030144855.1. Lineage (NCBI taxonomy): Eukaryota > Metazoa > Chordata > Chondrichthyes > Myliobatiformes > Dasyatidae > Hypanus > Hypanus sabinus. Next base: position 145,449,116 of record NC_082710.1, on the reverse strand, counting down.
TGGTCGGTCCCAGGACACACCCTGGGGAACTCCGGGAGTGATGTTCTGTGAATGATTGATCTCCAGCGCCCACGTCCACCACCCTCTGTGAGAGCTCCAACTCCAGCCATTCCATTTTTTTATCCCACTCGGTGCCCACTGACTTCAACTGTACCTGGACTTCTTGCTGCCCCACTTGCTCACTACTGCCCTGAAGTGAATTGCCGCTCTCTCTCCTCACCTCTGGAGTTCAGTTCTGTGGTCCGTTTGTGATGAGGGCTCGAGCCCGGTGAGACCTTGACGGGGCATCGGTGAGCAATCGCTTCCTGGAAGCACCGCCGACCATCCCTCTGACTAGATTGCAGATGATCAGCAGTGGACGGATTAAGAAGCCAATTAGCCAGACTGAAATCTGCCGCACATTTCCAGACAGTGCATGGCTTGTTGCTGATTGACTTCAGTTTTGCAGGTCCTCTGGGAGTGCAGCTTATTCTGGGCCATGTACAAGTTCAGTCGATCGACCAGAATCAGAATCAGAATCATGTTTATTATCACCGGCATATGTAGTTAAAATTTGTTTTGTTTTTTGTGGCAGCAGTACAGAGCGAGACATAAAAGATATTAAAGATTACAAAAATAAATGAATGAATACATAAATAGTACAAATGAGGAACGGTGATGTAGTGTTCATGGACTCAAGGACCATTCAGAAATCTGATGGCAGAAGGCGACAAGCTGTTCCTAAAACATTCAGTGCAGACTTCGGGCTCCTCTATCTCCCTGCTGATGGTACTAGTAAGAAGAGAGCATGTCCAGCTGGTGAGGGTCCTTGACAGTGGGGAGGGTTGTGCCCATGATGAAGCTGGCAGAGTTTACAACCCTCGGTAGTGTCTTCTGATCCTGCAGGTTAATACCAGGCTGGGATTCCACCAGTCAGAATGCTCACCACCATATGTCTGTAAAAAATTTGCCAGAGTCTTCGGTGACATACCAAATCCCCTCAAACTCCTCATGAAGTACAGCTGCTGGCATGCCTTCTTCATGATTGCATCAAAATGTCGAGCTCAAGGTAGGCCCTCTGAGATGTTAAAGCCCAAGAGCCCGAAGGTTTAACTTGAGCGGAGATCACTGGTGCTCTCTCCAATGGGACGACCAGTTTGTGAGAGGACAGGGCTGCAAAGAGGCTTGTCCTGCATGCCACCTCTGATTCTGGTCAGAATGCTTTATTTCCCAGCTGTACGCTCTGCACAATTATAACTCCAGAGGAGTTAAGCTCTTGTTGCTGGGAAACAGCAAGCAGGGGTGAACAGTAGGGAATTAACACTGAACGCAGCCATGGACTGGTGATCAAAAACTTCAAGATTCAAACCTCAAGATTGTTTATTGTCAGTCTTCAGTACTCAAGTGTAAAAAGAACAAAATGATTGTTACTTCGGATCAATGCAGCATAAAAAGGCAATAGCGTTAAAACACAATAAATATAAATATAAAATCAATCCTAGCATCCCTATAAAACACAGTGCACAAGTAGCAGTTGAGTGTGGCCATTTATAAATATACACAGTGAATTCCAGTTAATTGGGACACATCAGGACTAGTTTGACGCATTTAAGTGGCTGCACCAAGGAGTTGAACTTACATGGAAATAAAATATGATGGAGGAATTCATCCAGTGTATACTGCTGTGTTCTTTTGATTGACTATAAATGATTAAAATTAGTGCAGCCACCTAGCGCAGATAATGGACTGACTTCATGTTTTACTTTTGATGATTGCATCCTCCATATCTTCATTTTCATTGTAACATTCAAGATGATTGTTGATACCATCAAATTCTCTGTAGTTCCTAACTTGTTAAAGTCATTGAGCTCCCTCATCTGGGCAAAAACCAGGAGAAAAGTCTGGGGGCAAATTGTGTGTATACTTTTTAAAATTTCTTTCAAAAGTCTCCAAAATTACGTTACACATGAGATGGAATGACAGGGTATGACAGCCAAGAAGGATGCCCCTTGGCCCATCATGACTGTGCTCTCTCTTTAAAAATGTCCTCCAATTACTCCCACTTCCCTACCCCCAGTGACATTATTTTGAGGATGGATAGAGGGCTATGGGTAACCCTAGGTAATTTCTAAGGTAAGGACATGTTGGGCACAGCTTTGTGGGCTGAAGAGCCTGTACTGTGCTGTAGGTTTTCTATGTTTCTATTATCTTTTGTCTCCAAGTCATCACGTAGTTTATTCCAGCATTGTTTGGAGAGCTTTGGGACTGATGGAAGCTCATTCAAAATTAGCTTGAGGGCAGATGAGGACCTTGAGGATATGTCCACACGCTATCAAAAAATTATTGTGTGATACTGTCAGTACAGTAGTTTCAATCAGTCTGCACTGCAGGCTGTGAATCAGTTTTCGTTGAGCAGGTTTGCAAATACAGGCATGAGTGACAGGAGCGTAGCTCATTGGGAATGGGTCACACGCAGGTAAAACGTGGGGTAGACCTCACTGGAGTAGAGCATCTCAGAGCAAGGATCATGAGGCGCTCGGCCACACCCTGTCACCTCTGGGACCGTTGTGATGGAACTCGCTGGGAGGTGGGCACCATCAGACATCCAGAATCTCACCCAATGGCAGAGCCAGCAGCCAGACTCCCCACCAATGAGGTTTAAGGGCTGAGAAGGAAGTGGGAACAATGTAGGAGAGTGGATGAATTAAATTCAGGGCAGAAAATGAAGTAAAGTGAGGGAAATAAAGGTTCAACTGAGATGGAAAACAAAGACACAATTTAAACCTTACTTTACACTTCTCTATGAAATTTGTCAGCCTGTGAGAATGGAACACCTTTTTCTGGGCCAGAGAGGTGGATTGATTTAAAAATTATCTTACTGTTAAAAGGCGCTCAAACTATTAATCATCCTTTCTGTGATGATTATTTAGCCATTAGCGTGCATATCCAATGTTTTCGTAAAATGAAGGGCAGGATGAGGGCAGAACCAAGCAGATGGTGGAGCAGAGTAATCAGCTGGCAAGTTTGTGAGACTCACAATCGGTGACTGATTTGTTCTTGACTTCAGCTCAATTTACTTGTCTGTTCCCTACATCCCCTGAGCTTGCTATAGTCTGAAATATCTCAGCTTTGAATATATTCAGTGACACAGCTCCTTGAGGAAGGGGATTCGGGAGATTTATAGCCCTCTGAAAGAAGAAATTCCTTCTAAGGCAACCCATTCCTCAGAGCCTATGACCTACATCTTAGATGCCTCCACAACCTCGGCATCTGCCCTCACAATCTCAATCAGAATCTTATCTGTTTCAATGGGGTCACTTCTCGTTCCTCTGAAAAAACAATGAGTAAGGATGCAACCTGCTCGATGTATCCTTACCCACCCCTACCACCATCTCTGAAATCAGCACAGTGAGTCTTCTCTACAGTGTCCTAGTGCACACACACACACCAACTTCCTTAAATAAGGTGGCCAACATCATATAGAGAATTTCACATCCACCATTATAATAAGACCTTCCTACAGAATAACAGAAGATGCCCTCTGAAAGTCCTGATACGTGGTTGCAACAATTCCTTTCCCTGCTCCCACCACAGATGCGGCTTGACACTATGAGTTCATCCAGCAGATTACCTGCCGCTACTGTAACGTTATTTCTGTTTCTCTCTCCACAGACACTGCCTGAGCCGCTGAGTTTCTCTAGTATTTTTGGTATTTGTTTTAGGTTTCCAACATCTGCAGTTTCTCTGAATTCCGCACCCCCCCCCCCCCACTTACTTCCAATGGAAGTTCTTGTTCCATTTGCCTTCCGAATTACTCTCTGCATGCTTTCAATGCCAACAGCAATCTGCAGTTCTCTGTTTAAACAAAGTCCTACATCTCAGATCTTCTTGCCAACCTCATGCACTCCTTGTCCTGCCGAATTTAGGCCAGTCATTTAACCCTTTGTGTGCTCCTTCCAACTTGCCTCGCCTGCCCATCTTTTTGTTTTCACTCATTTGTTGATGATGCACTCTGTCCCTTTTGAAGGCAGTCCTTGTGGGGATCAAGTGGGAGAGGGAGTTGAAGCAAAGGGTTGGGTTCCTGCATCAATTCTTTCATTGGTATAAGCCTCCACACCAACAAGGACATCTTCAAAAGGCAGTACCTCAAGAAAACAGCATCCATCACTGCAGACTCACGCATCTGAGACATGCCTCTTCTTGTTACTGCCATCGTGAAGCAGGTACAGGAACCTGAAGACCCACGTTCAATAATTTAGGAACAGTTTCTTTCCCTCCATCATCAGTTTCCTTAACCCATCAACACTACCTCCAGTTCCTTTTTGTTTGAGGTATTTATTTTGTAATTTATAGTCATTTTTATGTCTTTGCTCTGTACTGCTGCTGCAAAGTGTCAAATTTCATATAATTTAAGTCAGTGATAGTAAACCTTTCATCATAATGCCTTCATGGTGACTACCTGCCCGCCTAGTCATCACATGGGAGCCCAAGCGTGGGAGGATGAATCCTGGGCGCCCTCCCAAGACTACGGTCAACACGCTCCTAGAAGATAGCGACACGACTGATGTAGATGAACTGAACACACTGGTGAGGGAGAGGGAGGAGTGGAGAGTCCATCATCGTGCCCAACGCCGGCCCACTAGGCCTGAGTCGACACAGTTAGTTAAATAGTAAACCTGATTATGATTCTGAATTCTGAATTTGTTGCTAACACATCACATCACGTTGCAGCAAGTTCTGAACAAAATGGGTTCAGTTTCTCTGTCACAAACGTGAAAATCCGCAGATGCTAAAAATCCAGAGCAACACACACAAAATGCTGGAAGAACTCAGCCAGCCAGGCGGTGTCTACGGGAAAGGGACTCTTCCTCAGGACTGGAAAGAAAGAGGAAAAGTGAGAGTAAAAATGTGGGGAGAGGAGAGGGAGGAAGAAGTACAGGGTGGTATGTGAAAGGTGAAACCAGGAGAGAGGGAAGGTGTGAAGTAAAGAGCTGGGAATTGAACTGGATTTATTAATTACATCCTTCACATACATGAGGAGTAAAAATCTTCACGTTACATCTCCATCTAAATGTGCAATGTGCAATCATAGTAATTTATAATAAATAGAACAATCAATGTAACACAGAAATACACTCAAATCAGCATGAGTTCATCAGTCTGATGGCCTGGTGGAAGAAGCTGCCCTGGAGCCTGTTGCTCCTGACTTTTATGCTGCGGTACTGTTTCCTGGATGGTAGCAGCTGGAACAGTTTGTGGTTGGGGTGACTCGGATCCCCAATGATCCTTTGGGCCCTTTTTTCACACCAGTCTTTGTCAATGTCCTGAATAGTGGGAAGTTCACATCTCCAGATGCTCTGGGCTGTCCGCACCACTCTCTGCAGAGTCCTGTGATGAAGGGAGGTGCAGGTGCCATACCAGGCAATGATGCAGCCAGTTGATTTGTGAAAGAGATAAAGGGCTAGCAAAGAGCTCTCTCATCTTAACCTGCCTATCACCTCCCTCTGGTGCTCCTCTTCCTTCCCTTTCTTCCAGGGTCTTCGATCCTCTCCGATCAGATTCCTCCTTCTCCAGCCCTTTACCTCTTTCACCAATCAACTTCCCATCTCTTTACTTCAACCCTCCCCCTCCTGGATTCAACTATCACCTGGAGCTTCTTCCTCCCTTCCCTCCCCACCCCACCCCAGCTTCTCTCTCTGACTTCTCCACTTTCCTCTCAGTTCTGGTGAAGGGTCCCGGCCCGAAACGTCGACTGTGCTCTTTCCCACAGACGCTGCCTGGCCTGCTGAGCTCCTCCAGCATTTTGTGTGTGTTGCCTCAGTTTCTCTGCCGCTGTTGAGTCATTTGTTGACCAGGTAAGGCAGCTTGCTTGAAAAAGTAGTTAATCTTCCTTTGAAGCTTCCACATTTTGATGTTTGTGCTATACAAGCCAAATGATAAATTCTATTATAAATCTGATTTCATATTCTGGCATATGATACCAGTAGGGAAAAAAATCAATAAGAACTTCTGTCCCTGAGTTAGGCAGATCAAGGTGTGGGGAGCAGTGACTGTCAAACACATTTGTTAGAATCGTCAACAGTCAGCACTAAATGCTGGAAATTAAAGGACTTTGTATTTTGTGATTGAACATCCTGGGAGGTTGCAGTTCTTTTACTAAATAATTCATCTTGTGGGATCAGAGTATTGGTGACAACAGAAGCTTATCGACATGTGCACAGGTACGGTGAGGTACAACATCATGAAATGTTGCAGCAGCAAAGGAACTAAGGTTCACAACATAAATAATACATAAATTATATATAAGATGAAATGACATACAGTGAAATCAAAGACTGGACAGAAGCAAGACCCTGGTGCAGAATATAGGTGCAATGGAGGAAGAATCCATGGGTAGTGCAGGATGTGAGTCAGAATCAGGTCTGTGTACTTGTCTCTATGATGTGAAATTGGTTGATTTGTGGTTGCAGTGTTCCATTCTGAGAGAGGGTTAGTGCGGTCCAGGTCGGTTCAAAAACCTGATGGCTGTAGCTGTTCCTGAACCTGGTAAACATAGAACATGGGGCATAGAAATCTACAGCACAGTACGGGTCCTTCAGCCCACAGTGTTGTGCTGACCATGTAACCTGTTCCAGAGAGAGCCTAGAATTTCCCTAGTGCAAAGCCCTCTATTTCTCTAAGCTCCATCTCTCTTAAAAGACCCAATTGTATCCGCTTCCACCACTACCGCCGGCCATGGATACCACTACCACTACCAGTGTGAAAAACTTACCCCTGACATCCCCTCGATACCGATTTCCAAGCACTTAAAAATATGCCCCCTCGTGTTAACCATTTCAGCCCTGGGAAAAAGCCTCTGACTATCCACACGATCAATGCCCTCATTATCCTATACACCTCTATCAGGTCGCCTCTCATCCTCTGTCACTCCAAGAAGAAAAGGCCGAGTTCACTCAACCTATTCTCATAAGGTACGCCCTCCAATCCAGACAACATCCTTGTAAATCTCCTCTGCACTCTCTCTATAGTATCCACATCCTTCCTGTACTGAGGTGACCAGAACTGAACACAGTACTCAGTTCTGTTTGGTGGTGTGGGACTTTGGGCTTCCTGCCTGATGGTAGCAGTGAGAGGAGGGCATGGTCTGGATTCTGGGGATCCTTGTTGATAATCCCTCCTTCTTGAGGCAGCAGCTCCTGTAGACCTTGTCACTGGTGGTGAGGGATGTCCTCCTGCGTTACTGTGCACTGGAACTTCATAGCCGGCCGTGGTACAACCAGCCAGGATACTTCCAGCACGGGCACTCATTTCCTATCCCTCATTGCCCTCAAACTAAGTGGACGTCTCAGAGGGTGGGAGAGAATTAGACGCAGTGGGAGATTCTGGAGTCACATGTTGTCCAGACCAGATAAGGACAGTAGGACTTCTCTCTGACAGATCTCCGTGAACCAGATGGATTTTTAAAAGAATCCTGTGGCAGCTCTTCTGTTCTGTCCTAAACCTCAGAAACAAACTACTCTAATCTCAAGTCAGTACTTTGCGCAAAACATTTGATTAACCCTACCGTCCGTCGAGGGTCGGAGGTGAGTGCGCTCTCTGGTGCGTCCGCAGGTGGAGCATTCGAACCCCACAGCTGAGGTTTCCCTGCACAGTCAGGTGTGGCCCTTCCAGAACTGCCTCCTTTCTGGGGAGATGTTTATCCCAGTGTTTAAAATCTCCTGGTGCCAGAAGACTGCTTAGAATTTATCCTCGGTGCCCTGGGGATAACCTTTATCCTTCTGCCGATACCTGCTCATAATTTTCGTTGGTGGGAATTGGGCTACGTGCAAATCAACTGCACTTCTTCCCACTGTACAATGGTGATTAAGGGTATCCCTCTGGCCATGAATTGGTTTATGATCCTGGACAGATGCAAGACTTTTCCTTCTAATTAGACAATGATTCATTAAGCAATGACATCACCTTCCAGTGATCAAGACAGACTCTTGGGAACATCTGTAGCCTCGTTTTGTAATGTGAATTTGCTTGGTTCCTGAGTAAAAGTCAGAGAGAGATGCAGCAAGGATACAGGTGCTTTGGCCCACCAAGCCCATGCTGACCTCAACATTCAAAGGTTCATTCATTATCGGAGTACACAACTTGAAATTCTTCTTCTCTAGGTAGCCATGAAAAGCATGAAAGAAAAGAAAGGCAGCATGATTATCAATCCCCAAAATTCCCCCTCCCCACACAAAAAAGCAGACAAAACCGGAACAGGCACCTCAACCCCCAAAATAACCCCTCCCACACAAAAAATGGGACAGGCCCATTGACCCCCAGATCCCCCTCCCTGCATAATAGAATGAACCAAATTGATCAGGCATGGTAGATCCCCAAATGCCCCACCCCACGCAAATAAAAACAACAAAGATTGAGCAAAAAACACAGAATATCAAAAACTATAAAACTGGGGTAAGTCTATAGTCCAAGCCCACATCCAAAACACAGAAAACCTGGGCAAGATTCATCAGGCTCTGCGGCCGACCTCTCCCTCACTGTAGCGAGCCATCATAAAGACAGGCAGCTGGCATTCATCCTCCGCACTCGCCTCGATGCTTCAATCTCCTTCATCGTTTCAATTGGCGAAGTATGGAAGCTTTAATCAGCAAAGTGAAGTCAAGTAATGGCTTGCACACGCTGTCTTTCTCTCCCGGAACCCTCTCAGAGACCGCAGAGCACTGAAGCACACAAACAATCTCCAGGCTTCCACGTTTGCCTCGAAGTTTCAATCTCCCTTGTCGCTTTAATCGACGAAGTGAAGTCGAACATCAGCTCGCAGTCTGACCGCCATGAGGTCCCCGTATGCTGCCACTGCCTCCCGGAATCCCCTCAGAGAGCGGGAAAACCCAAACAATCAGCAAATCACAGGTCCAACAGTCCCAGGATCACATCCAAGATGAAAAACAAATGTAAAAGACATAAAAGAAGTGAAGTATAGGGTTTCATGATCTATCCAGGAGATGGAGACTGAAGGAGCATTGCATACAGGTGCCCATCTTGTCCAGGATATCTTATAGACCTTCCAGCAGACACTTACATTAACATAGAGCATCTCCTTCATCTCCTTACAGTGCACTTCAGGCTATTCGGCCCATGATGTTGTGCTGACCTGTTTTACCCTACTCTAAGATCAACTCCACCCTTCCTTCCTATGTAACCCTCCATCTGTATGCCCCTCTATGAGTTTCTTTAATACCCCTAATGTACCAGCCTCTACCACCACCCCTTGCAGGGTGTTGCAAGCACTGAAGCACCCACCACACAATATTCCAAGCTCTCATAGAGTTACAACATGGTCCTTGAACTCAATCCTCCATATTCTTCCCACATTCCATCACCTCCCCCCAAGTTCCAATACTCGCCTACACGCCAGGGGTGATTTGCAGTAGCCGGGTAAATGGAGGAATTGCACAGTCGCAGGAAGAACACGGTCACAGTCAGTGCCAGAGGCCAGGATCGAACCCAGCTCTCTATGCCGTGAGGCAGCAGCTCTACCCACTGCACCACCTAGCCAGTCACTGCTCTCATCCTGCTCTCACTGCACCTTCTCCCTGCACAAGGGGGCGATCCTTCCTTTAATCCTTTCTTCCCCCAGTCGGCTTCCCCTTGACATCCATCCAACAAGATAGGTTCTCTGCTCCTGTCCAATGGGGCCAGGGGCAGGGGTGTGAGCAAAATACAGGGGGAAGGACTCGAAGTGGTGCGAGAGTTGATTGCTGGGGAAGTGTGGCTGAGTCTCCGTGACTTTATCAGGCATTGGTCAGGGCACATTCGGAGTGTTGTGAGCGGTTTTGGGCCCCATACCTCAGAAAGGATGTGCTGGCATTGGAGAGGGTCCACAGGAGCCTCAAGAGAATGGTCCCAGAAATGAAAGGGTTAACATATGAGAAGCATTTGAAAATTTGGGGGGGGGGGGAATCTCATTGAAACCTATCGAATATTAAAAGACAGCGGAGAGGATATTTCCTGTAGTAGGGGAGTTTAGGATGAACAGAGGGCACAGCCTCAGAATCTCTTTTGTACAGAGGTAAGGAGGAATTTCTTTAGCCAGAAGGAGTAAATCTGTGGAATTCATTGTCATAAATGACTGTGGAAACCAAGTCATTGAATTGTCAGGGTGGAGCTCCCAGGACTGGACACCATCTATTCCAGCAGACTCAGGAGGAAAGCAATCAGCATAACCAGAGACACCACACACCCCGGACACTCCCTGTTTAACCCACTGCCATCCAGCTAAAGGTTCAGGACACTAAAAGCCAGAACAAATAGACTGAGGAACAGCTTCTACCCCAGAGCTGTGGCCTCCATCACACCACTCCCACAGAACAATGACTGAAACTGTGAGCACACACAAGGACTCAAATACTTGCACTAACGGCACTTTGTGCATTACTGTGATATTCTGGTGCTGCTGCAACTTATTTTCTGCTACTTATCTATTTAGTGCTGTTTCTCTATTACTGTCTTGTTTTTATCTACCACTTTATTTAATTGCCTGAGAGGAAGCCAAACAGAGTTTCATTGTATCTATGTATAATGACGATAAAGATCATTCATTCATTTAAAGTGAAGGTTCATAGGCTGCTGATTAGTAAGGGCATCAACATTTACAGGGAGAAGATAGGAGATTGGATTTGGAAGGGATAATAAATCAGCCGTGATTAAATACTGGAATGGACTCGATGGGCTGAGTGGCCTCATTCTGCTCCATTGTCTTATGGCTTTTTTTTATACAAAATATCTTTATTACGAATTCGGTGCTATATATACAAAACAGTGGCTAACACAATTACCTCACTACAAATAGACAATACACATTAAACCAAAATGTTTCCATCTCTGTCAATGATGGCAATTACCCCCCGCAGAGCCCAACAGTCCCGGAATGCCTCTAAGGTCACCGTGGACTGCGTGTGTTCCTTCTCAATATTTACCCGGGCATGAACATACCCCCTCAACATTGCCAGGCAGTCTACCCGGGCAGATCCTCCCGCCACCTGTTTCCAAGACCCACAGATGGCTGTTTTCGCCAGTCCCAGGAGCAAGTTGACAAGGACATCAACATCGCTCCGTGCCCCCTCTCTACTGGATAACCGTATATAAATAGGGTGGGGTTAAAATGCAACCAGAAGGTGAGAAGCAGCCCACGTAGATACGCGAAAAGGGGTTGCAGCCTCACACACTCCATGTACATGTGATACATGGTCTCCTCCAGCCCGCAGAAGTGACATGCGGTTGGGAGATCCGTATACAAACTAAAGCTCTATGCAGCAGCCTCCACCCCAGATCCCCCAGGTGCACGGGAAGAACTCCCTCATAAAGGGAACTCCAGTGCTGACCCTCCTCACCTCCAGGTGGTACGACCGACTGCCGTGGCATGTCAGGACGGTGGACAAGGGCAAGGAAGTGGAGGATGTGGATCAGCAGCCCATATAGATACCTCCTACTTGCATCCCTAAATGGGATTGTGGGTGTCGAGGAGAGACTGCTCAAGTTGTGTGGACTCGGCTCTCGGAAGAGATTGCGGGGCCTGAGCCCGACAAGCAGCTCAGCCTGAGTCAGTCCACGCACCTGAGCCGCACTGACATCCACTTAGGCAGGGCAAGGGTTGGTCAGGACTCTGCCCTCTGCCAGAGGAGGGGATTCGGAGGTGAGTGAAAGTGGCCCAAAGTTAATGACCAGGCGAAGGAGTGATCCAACTGTCGCAGAGCCAGTGCTTTGGTATGAGAAAGAGTCCAAATGATTCAGGAAAGCCCCTGTGTCCCCAGAAAGCAACGAGTGTGTGGTCACACAGGGAGGGGTGAGGGAGCAGGGATGGGTTTAAGGGGAAGCTGAATAAAAAGGAAGAGAGGGTGTGATGGAGGGCGTGCACTCGTGACTACACTGATCAGGTGCACTCGTACAAGGCCTGATCCCAGCACTCACAATCTATTTATGGTAGTCTCTGCTGTCTGATACTTTGAGATTCTGTCCAGTCCCACAAAAAACCAGGAGTCCCTTCCATGGGGTAGACCCAGCAAGATTCTGAGAGACAATGAACTGATGACATGGAATGTCCAGCAGAGAGTGTGGTCACACAGGCCCTCTGGTCACACCAGAACTCCTCATCTCCCCTTTCACTATCTCCTTCTCTTTCTCTCTGAAACCTGTCCCTGCTCTTCATCTCTGTCCCGTTCCCCTGGGAAAGAAGCTTCTTTGGAACACATTCTGGGATTTATCGTTGGTTGCCCTGACTGGTTGTGGACTCGCTCCAGCCAGTACTCTCTCAGCACAATTGCTTTACAATTTGTAGGGAATTCGTTACACCATCTCTGACCGTGACCACTGATATGCCACTGCTTTTCCAGGACCCTTTTCCCACTGCACATCAGTATTAAGTCACTGGCCTAGATCTGTCAAGACACATTATAACAAATTATTGGCTGCAGTCCGAGTGTGGGTAAACCTTTCTTTCCAGTCTTAACATATGCACCTTTTAAGCACTCACTCTCTTCAGAGGTATTAAATGCAGAGCAAAACAGCTGAGTAAATTAAAGTCGAAAACTCTCTCCTGGGGCTCTTTAGCTTCATGGTATTTTGATACATGAGGCAGCTGCTGGCTCTGTCTCTCCTTCTCTCTCTGCCTCTCCTTTCTCTCTTCACTCTCTTTCCCTTTCCCACTCTTTCTCTCTTCTATTTCTCTTTCTTTCCCTAGCTCTCCCTTCAACCACTCTCCCTCTCCCTCCTATTTCTTTCTTTCTCTAGCTTTCTCCATCCATTCTCCCTCTCTCCCTCTCTTTCTTCCATCTCTCTCTCTTTTTCTCTCTTACTTTCTCTCTAGCTCTCTCCCTAACTGCTCTCTTTCTCTCCCTGTTTCTTTCTCTAGGTCTCTCTCCCTCTCCATTCTATTTCCTTCTCTTTATCTAGCTCTTTCTCCAACCTCTCTCCCTCTTTCCTCTCTCTTCTATCTCTCTCGTGCTTTCTTTCTCTAGCTCTCTCCAATCACTCTCCCTCATTCCCTTTCTCTCTGTTTTTGCTTCTATCTTTGTTTTAGTCTCCAATGATGTTACCCCCTTCTCTCCCTCTCTCCCTCCCCTCTCTCCTCTCACTCTCTGTCTTTCCCCTCCCTCTCCCTCTCTCTCTCTCTCTCTCTCTCTCTCACACACACACACACATACATAAAAACATACAGTACATTGCTGAATTCAAAATTGGCAAACAACATAGAAATATTCTCAGAATAAGCCAATTTCCCTTTTTGCAATGACCTAGCAGTTTCCTCCTGACCGCTCACAGCAATCCTGCAGAACGCAGTAACAGAGGAGAGGGAGAAATTAAAATGTGACTCTGATTTCTGGTTACCAGGTGCCCAGATGACTGATGGCTCAGGCTCTCTCTCCTCCAGCAGTGTTTGACATCCATGAATATATTTAAGCTCTGCATTAATAGGACTGATTTCTCCCTCATACATGGCTGGAATCTAAAACACGAACAGTAAGAAGCAGGGGAACACCTCCTTTCCTATTCACCCAGTGTTCCTGATGGCACAGTGCACCATGGATCCCACCCATCAATCCAGCATCCTGTTTCATTTTCTAACGTCAGGCAGGAGACTCCGATGCCTAAAAACAGGAGTGGTCAGGATGAGAAACAGTCTCTTCCCCCAGGCCACTGGGCTTCTGAACTCCCTGCCGCATCGTGTCACCAGTTAATCTGTCCCATACCCTACAAAATTTAGTCTATACACGTTACTTTGTTATTCATGTGTGATCCATCTGGAGATTATATCCTTACATTCATCAGTTATCATGTGTTATGTGTACTACTGCACTTTACACCCTGGTTCAGAGAGAAGCTCTCTCATTTCAATATACATGATACAATTATATATGTTATACGAGGGGTGATTGATAAGGTAGAAGGAGTCGATTTTAGAAAACCTAGCACACTTTTTTTCAACATAGTCCCCTCCTACATGTACACACTTAGACCAGCGGTCGTGGAGACTTCTTTGTAGAACTGGTCCACAGCAGGGCTGATTGATAAGTTTGTGGCCTAAGGTAGAAGGGGATGAGTTATACAGCTCTCGTTACATGCTCGTGCGGTTCAACCCTTGAATGAAAATGCAGAAAGTTTGAAGTAAATAACTCATTCCTTCTACCTTGGGGCACGAACTTATCAATCACCCCTGCTGTGGACACTTCTGGAGGTCCAAGGTGCTGACTTCTAAAAAGAAGGAATCTGTATTCTCCACGACCACTGGACTAAGTGTGTAAATGTAGGAAAAATAAATGTGCTAGGTTCTCAAAAATTGACTCCTTCTACCTTAGGCCACAAACTTATCAATAACCCATCGTATATATGTATATATTTAAATGATAAGAATCTTAACCTGACTGGATTTCAGCTGTGGCTCGGTGACTGAGAGGAAATGTTAAATTGGTAAACTGGTGTATAATTGTCTCCTGTTCCAAGGTAGAGTAAAAATGATATTTTCCATGACATCCACACAGGCAATCTCATTACAACAGTGGGTTAAGGTACAGCATGGGATAACAACAACAGAATGCAGAATAAAGTGTAACAGTTACAGAGAAACTGCAGTGCAGGCAGACAATAAGGAGCAAGGTGATGACAAAGTAGATAGTTGACATTAGACAGAAATTTTGGGCCGAGACTATGGCAAAGTACTGTGCCGACACACTGTCGGTGTGTGGTACTGAGGGAGCGACACACTGTCGGTGTGTGTGGTACTGAGGGAGTGACACACTGTCGGTTTGTGGTACTGAGAGTGGGACACACTGTCGGTGTGTGATACTGAGGGAGCGACACACTGTCGGTGTGTGTGGTACTGAGGGAGCGACACACTGTCGGTGTGTGTGGTACTGAGGGAGCGACACACTGTCGGTGTGTGTGGTACTGAGGGAGCGACACACTGTCGGTGTGTAGTACTGAGGGAGCGACACACTGTTGGTGTGTGTGGTACTGAGGGTAGGACACACTGTCGGTGTGTGATACTGAGGGAGCGACACACTGTTGGTGTGTGTGGTACTGAGGGTAGGACACACTGTCGGTGCGTGATACTGAGGGAGCGACACACTGTTGGTGTGTGTGGTACTGAGGGAGCGACACACTGTCGGTGTGTAGTACTGAGGGAGTGACACACTGTCGGTGTGTGGTACTGAGAGTGGGACACACTGTCGGTGTGTGATACTGAGGGAGCGACACACTGTCGGTGTGTTGTACTGAGGGAGTGACACACTGTCGGTGTGTGTGGTACTGAGGGAGTGACACACTGTCGGTTTGTGTGGTACTAAGAGTGGGACACACTGTCGGTGCGTGATACTGAGGGAGCGACACACTGTTGGTGTGTGTGGTACTGAGGGTAGGACACACTGTCGGTGTGTAGTACTGAGGGAGTGACACACTGTCGGTGTGTGGTACTGAGAGTGGGACACACTGTCGATGTGTGATACTGAGGGAGCGACACACTGTCGGTGTGTTGTACTGAGGGAGTGACACACTGTCGGTGTGTGGTACTGAGGGAGTGACGCACTGTCGGTGTGTAGTACTGAGGGAGTGACACACTGTCGGTGTGTGGTACTGAGAGTGGGACACACTATCGGTGCGTGATACTGAGGGAGTGACGCACTGTCGGTGTGTTGTACTGAGGGAGTGACACACTGTCGGTGTGTGGTACTGAGGGAGTGACACACTGTCGGTGTGTAGTACTGAGGGAGTGACACACTGTCGGTGTGTGGTACTGAGGGAGTGACGCACTGTCGGTGTGTAGTACTGAGGGAGTGACACACTGTCGGTGTGTGGTACTGAGGGAGTGACACACTGTCGGTGTGTGGTACTGAGGGAGTGACACACTGTCGGTGTGTGGTACTGAGGGAGTGACACACTGTCGGTGTGTGGTACCAAGGGAGGGACACACTGTCGGTGTGTGGTACCGAATGAGTTCCCTTAAGCCAGCTCCGTCATGTGCAGTAGCCTCCCCAGCATCAAAAGGCAATGCCTCAAAAATGCAGATTTGATCATTATGGATCCCTCTACTGAGGGCTTTCTCTCTTCTCATTGCTACCATCAAGGAGGAGGTGCAGGAGCCTGAAGACACACACTCAAGGTTTTAGGAACACATTCTTTCCCTCTGCCATTGGATTTCTGAACGGACAATGAACCCATGAACACCATCTCACTATTTTTGCTGTCTTTTTATTTGCTGCTTTTTTAATTTGAATTTTATAACCATCGTATTTTCTATGTCTTGCACTGTACTGCTGCACAATACAACGAATTTCATGACATATGTCAATGATAATAAACCTGCACAGTGGGTTGCTGTGATCCTAGACATGCTGCCTGAAATGGTGGTAGGAGTTAATTCTACAGGGACTTTCAAGGGGGTGTTGGAAAAATTAATTTTTGACGTGGAGACCGCTGTTGAGAAGGCAGGGAAGTGGGAAAATTTATTGCTATAGGTTTAAGAGTCCAAGTGTCCTCCATAAATCTGACACAGAGCGCCTGAGGAACTCTGTGTACCCCGAGGCTATGTGAAACATCTGTAGGGCACTGGCTGCCATCTGTGCTCATGGTAAGGAGCTGATTACCCTGGTCATGGCTAAATTGGTCCGAGGTACAGCGAAAGGCTTTTGTGTGTGCGCCATTGAGGCAGGTGAATCCATACATTGAGGTAGTACAAGAGGAACAGCATTAACAGAGTGCAGAATAAAGTGTTACAGTTGCAGGGAAAGTGGAGCGCAGGCAGACAATAAGGTGCAAAAGCCACGAGGAGGTAGGTTAGTAGATGTAGAGCTCATCTTTGTTGTACAGGGGATCGCTTCAAGAGTCTTGTAACAATGGGGAGAAAGCTTTCCTTGAGAGTCACAGCGCATGTTCTCGAGCTTCTGTATCTTCATCCCAATGAAGATATTAAGGAGGGAGGATTCCGGGGTGAGAGGGCTTTTTGATGATTCCATTTCCATTCCGACATGTCAGTCCGTGGCCTCTACTGCTGCAATGAAACCCCACTCCAGTTGGAGGAGTAACACCTGATATTCCGTCTGGATAGCCTCCAACCTGATGGCATGAACACCGATTTCTCAAACTTCCGGTAATGGCTCCCCTCTCTCCTTCACCATTCCCCATTCCCATTTCCCTCTCTCACCTTAATCTCCTTACCTGCCCATCAGCTCCCTCGGGTGCTCCTCCTCCTTATCCTTCTCCCATGACCTTCTGTCCTCCCCTGTCAGATTCCCCCTTCTCCAGTCCTGTATCCCCAGCTCTTTACTTCACCCCTCCCTCTCCCAGTTTCACCTGTCACCTACTACCTTGTATTTCTTCCTTCCGCCCCGCCCTCCCCCCACCTTTTTACTCTGACTTCTCACCTTCTCCCTCCAGTCCTGTAGAAGGATCAGCCCATAACGTCGGCTGTTCCCTCCAATTCCATAGATGGCGCCTGGCCTGTTGGGTTCCTCCAGCATTGTGTGTGTGTTCCTTGATTATGCTGGCTGCTGTACTGAGGCAGTGGGAAGTGTAGACAGAGCCCCGTTTCCGTGATGAGCTGGGCTGCGTCCACAACTCTGCAATTACGTGGCCAGTCTTCCCCTGCATGGAAACTTCCTCTGTCCTGTAGCAGCTGGTGGTGTGTAAGCTGGACCCATGCATCGTGACATTGAAGAGAATTCCCTGCATCTGACTCTGTGGGAAGCTGTGATTTATGGCTTCTGTAGGAAGCACTTGCAGCAGGGAATCTCCTGGGTAACACACAGACATATAACTGCTCTGCTTATAAGGAATGACAATTCCCAGGAAATACGAGTTCAATCTAATTTATCCTGGCTCGCATTCTCTAGGGAATTAATATCCAAAACCAACAAAAGCCTTTAAATTAAATGCCGCGTTCACTAAAAATAGGTTTCCCCTTTCCCTTCCTCATGAATTTTCAGCACCAGGTTTTAATATGCATGCAGTGAACTCTGGTTAAAATGTACCTGGTTCTGGTCTGCACTGAACAGCAGAAAGCAGAGGCTCCAGTGAAGTTGCCAGCAGTAATGTAGCACTGTGAGGTGTTGTCAGCAAAGACCCATCACAGTGGGGATTCTTCCTCTAGATAAGGCAGGGCTGAGAGATGGAGGTGGCCTGACAGTGAAGCGGTTTGATGGGGGTCCGTGTAGAGATAATATTTCCATTAGCTAGGAAGACCAGAGCTATAAAATAACATAGTCATTAAAAAAATCAAATCGAGAGTTCAGAAGAACTGGAGAGTGGAGAGAGAAAGACTGGGAGAGAGAAAACATAGAACATAGGAGAGAAGGAGAGAGAGTGAGTGTGAGAGAGATGGATAGATAGATAGAGAAAGAGAATGGGAGAGAGAGTGAGAGTGTGTGAGAGAGAGATGGATAGATAGAGTGAGAGAGAGAAATAGATAAATAGAGAGAGACTGTGAGAGAGAGATAGATGGATAGATAGAGAGAGAAAGTGTGAGAGAGAGAAGATAGATAAATAGAGAGTGTGAGAGAGAGAGAGATAGATGGATAGAGATAGAGTGTGAATGTGAGAGAGAGATGGATAGAGAGAGAGAGTGAGAGAGAGAAATAGATAAATAGAGAGAGACTGTGAGAGAGAGATAGATGGATAGATAGAGAGAGAAAGTGTGAGAGAGAGAAGATAGATAAATAGAGAGTGTGAGAGAGAGTGAGTGTGAGAGAGAGAGAGATAGATGGATAGAGATAGAGTGTGAATGTGAGAGAGAGAGGGAGAGAGAGAGAGAGAGAGTATATAACAATACAGCACAGTGCAGGATCTTCAGCCCAGCATGTTGTCTGACCTATATAACCCTACTCCACAGTGTATCTACACCCTACATCCATGTGCCTATCTGAGTCCCTAATGTATTTGCCTCTAACACCACCGTTGTCAGGGCATTCCACTCTCAGGGAAAAATCTTACCTCTGATCCCCCTCAGTATGCTGTTCTCCACTCACCTTAAATGAATGTTAAACAGGGAGCGAGCGAGGCAGAGGGTGGGGAAGAAAGGGAGAAGGATTCACTGAGTGATCACAGCATGGAGTGAGGCAGAAAACCCACAGCTAATTCTGGCCTTCTCCTCTCCCCTCCTCACATGTCTGACCTGGTCACAGGTTATGTCTAGTGAAAGTACATTAATCTTCATTTTCTCTCTTCCCCACTCTCCTTCAGGAAAGATGTCAAGGGCCAAGGGTGGGTGTGGAGGAGATCGATAGGATTGTCTCGGGGATTCTGATGAAGGATGCTGATCATCACCAAATCACCCCTTGACCTTTTTCTATTCCTAGAAGGGTGGGGGGGGGGTCTCCCTCCTTGGAACGGAAAAATGTCGAGGGGAAATTTGGTGAAGGTCGAGAGGTAGAGTGTTGTGCATCAGGAGAGACCGTCTCCAGAATGTGAAGGCACAGCGTGAAGGTCCTACAGTTGAGATGAATTGTAATGCCTCTGGGGTCAGCTAAATCTGCACAAAGCAGGGATGCTCGTGGGCTTTGAAGCTGTTCTAATCATTGGACAAGCCTGTTTGTTCTGCACAGTGCACTTGTTTGGGTAAAATTGGCTTTTTAACAGCCACAGGAAGACCTGGTGTTGTCTCACAGGATCAGTAATTCAGCAGCTCCCCTGCCCCTCTGTCCCTGTCTCAGCTGATGGACTTTGCCAGCTTTCACAGTCTGCATCAAAGGTTCATGTTTCCAGCTTGTTTAACCCTACTACAGTCCCGTCTGTTCAATACGACCATCTCCTGACTGGAATAAAGCTCCTCGGTAAATAAGGACCGTGTTTTTCTATAGCACCCCTTCCAACCTCAGGATATGTCACTAATGAGGTTAGACACACTTGGGTTGTTTTCTCTGTAGTGTTAGAGGCTGAGGGAGACTTTTCTGAAACATAGAAACATAGAATTCTACAGCACATTACAGGCCCTTCAGCCCATAATGTTGTGCTGACCACGTAACCTACTCTAGAAACTGCCTAGAATTTCCCTCCCGCAGAGTCCTCTATTTTTCTAAGCGGTTTATAAGATGATGAGAGTAGGGTACACAGTCATGATCTGTTTTTGCAAGGGTAGAAATATCAAGTACATGCATTTACAGTGAGAGAGAGAAAGATCAAAAGAGATGTCGGGGATGGGGTGGGGGGGAGCTTTTTACACAGAGAGTGGTTGGTGCCTGGAATGGGCTGCTGGAGGTGAAGGTGTTTGAGGCACATTTGTGAATATGCAGCGTCCGGATGAAGAGTCTCGATGGAAATGTTTCGAGGGCTTATTCCTTACCATGGATGCTGCCCAAGCTGATAAGTTCCTCCAGCATTTTTTATGTGTCACTCTGGATTTGCGGCACCTGTGGGATCTCTGGTGTTTACCGATATGTAGGGAATGGGGGGTGGATATGGATCATGGGCAGGTAGGAGGGAGGCAGTTGAATTTTGTATCATGTCCAGCACAGACCCTGTGGGCTGAAAGGCCTTTTGCTGTGTTGTACTATTCTGTGTTCTACGTATGCTAATCAGTGCCAATGTGTTGCTGAGGGAAGTGCCCAGAGTAACATTCTGAATGCCATTTTTAGATAAGAAATGGATTCAATTTTTTTTTAACAATAGCAAAGCCGGAACTGTAATTATTCACAAAGAAAAATAAGGACAATTGGAAATCTGACTAATCTGGGCAAATCTTCCAAGAGAAAGGGGCAGCGGATAGATTTTGTTCGGCGCTGCCTGAGACAGGAAGGTGTCAGTGGTGTGCAGCGGGGAGTGAAGGTAAATTCCACCGGCGCTTTGAATTCTGCAGTGCCTGAAGGTCACAGACGTACAGCTGAATCGGAGGGTTAATGCGACTGTAACACGTCGCTCCGTGGGGGCGCCTTCGGGATTTGCCCAGCCAGTGTGTTCGCAGGTCACTGTGGGGGCGCGGAGCAGAAATTAACCTACTTCCCCAGGGGTTTGGAGCAAAAATATGAGGAGCCGTAGCAGCGAGGGTTTCTCCGGGCTGCTGCCTGTGGCTGGACACCAGCTTCTTCCGGCAGCCGAGGACCGACGAAAACCCGAGGGAGGGGAGGGGGGGAAGCGGGAGGCTTCAGGAAAATAACTCTGTCCCGGCTTCATCAGCCGAGAGTCCATCAATCCCCGGCACCCCGCTGCGGAAACCCAAAGCAGTGATTTGAGCGTTGAAGTACTTCAGTAAATCAAGAAATGCCTCTCTGCATAATTCAAAGCATATTAAAGGTGTGCGTGAGGAGAAAGGTTTAAGCAACAAGATTAAAAGTGTACATAAACGGGTAAAGAAGAAAAGAATGGCTGCGGCGTACGGAAGGAACAGAGGAGATGTGACGGTTGGGGAAGCCCTGTCAAACGGACAGCATGGGGACGATGGGTTGAACAGCTTTGCGGATGCTTTGGGGTGTAAAAGTAAATTCCCAGATTGTAATTGTGTACTTCACCCCCATAACAAAATATCCCACGTCATCTTAGTACCAGACGAGAAGGGGGCAAGAGCATATTGTACCCAGAGACCTCACTCAGCGTTCCCCCAGGCAAGGTGGCATCTCTTCCTTCCAAACCATGGTTGTTATATCTTTCTCAGCAGAATTGAAAAGTGGGTGTGTAATCACTCTCTCCCCAGGAATCCAGAAACAGGAGCAAAGTTGGTGAAATTAATCAGCAAGGTCTGATGAGTGCATACAGCAAATCTCTTTGGCCAGCGTCCATCCACCCTAACTAGTGCTTAACCAGGTTCCATCCATCTCAACTAGTGTTTAACCAGGATCCAAATTCCCTAACTTGTGTTTAATGGGGTTCCAGCTGTCCTCACCGGAGTTTGACCAGAGTCCAACTACCCTATCTAGTATTTGACCAGCTGTGCCTTTGGTTATACTAACTAAACCTCTGCACATCTGACCTCTGTAAAACCCACAGGCTGATTTTGACCACAGAGAAACTTCAAAAATACAGCATAAAGAGGCCATTCAGCCCTGCTCTTCTATTTCACTATCCAATGCAACCACAGCTGCTCCTCAAGCCCAGGGCCGCACTCCCATTCTCCAACCCCCTCAATGTCATTAGACTCCAGAAATTTACTTGTCACCTTCATTCTGAAATTATCGATAAATTATGGAAACTGAGGTTGTGCAATCATCCCTTGGTGAGAAGAGGTAGGTTGTGTGAGGATGGATTAATTGATCAACTGTCTGTCTTTCAGTCAGAGTCTTGTGCCTTAAGATGCAAACTGAGCTACCTGGGTGTCAGGAACCCAGTGCTGATTGTAACATTATCTTTGAAAGCAGAAGTGGCAACAGACAGCGTGTGTAATTGGTTGAGGGTCTAGCACTCAGCAGAGTCACCAGCACGTATAGGTAGCACCTCAGTCGCACAGATTCAGAGACCTTGTGGGGTTAGTGGTGATTGTCCATTGTGACCTACAATGGCAGGAAACTTGTGCAGGGAAGTTTTTAAAGTGAAAAGGCTGTTGCACCGGGGCCTGCCTGTGTGGAGTCAGAATCAGAATCAGGTTTATCATCACTGTATTGTATGAAATTTGTTAAAGCTTGAGAACACATGCCACCAGGTTCAAGGACAGCTTCTATCCTATGGATCTCTCATATGATAAAGATCAACTCTTCATCTCCTAATCTATCTTGACTTGGCCTTTGCACCTCATTGTCTACCTGCACTGCCCTTTCTCCGTAATGAACACCACATTCTGGTGTTGTTTACTTTTCCTTTTGTACCGCCTCAATGCAAGCAGCTACTACACCTTGCCAGGCAGGCTAAACCAGGTGAGGGTAGCTGGCAGCCTCATACCCGGGTGAGATAAGGGCATGCCTGTCCTGGCAGGTGAAGCCAGCTCCAGCGGTTGGACCAATGCGATCTTCAGTGAGGTCCGATGACTAGGAAGGTGGCAGTGCAATGCTCTGTGGAGAGCGGTGGGCATGACAAGGCACAGAGGACATTACGTCATCCCCTGCAGTCAAGGAAGACCCCATTTGTAATACTTGTTCATACCACTGGACCCAGACTTCTGAGGTCAAGAGAGTGGAACTGCCCCAGTGCAACGGCCTTTTCACTTTAAAAACTCTCCTGCACAATTTTTCTGCCATTGGAGGTTCCAACAGACAATCACCACTAACTCCTTGTACTTTGGTATTGAATGATCTGTCTGGACGGCTTTTTGCTTCATGTGTGACAATGAGGAACCCCTAACAACACACTACCCTCTGAAATAAAGTTTCACACAGGCACCCAGCAAAACATGGAATGCATTCTGTATTTTGGGAATCCCTCTTGTCAAAGGCAGGCATGGTCGGTGACATTCATCTCCACTTTCAACCCTACAGATAGCTTTGGGTTGATTGAGAGAAGGAGCATTTGAAGATCGCCTGTCAGCAGTGACCCCTGCCCTCCTGTACAGTTCTGAGGGCTGGGCTATTTACAGCAGGCACCTCAAGGCACTGGAAAAATTCCAGCAATGCTGTCTTCTTAACCTCAACCAAATCCACTGTGAGGTTAAGCGAACCGATGTCAACATTCCCTCCTCGACCTTCTCCTCCAGTTTCAAGACCCTGGTCACACACAGCTGGCTATGTTGAGTAAAGCACGTAACCTGCATTCCTGACACCAGATTCCCGAAACAGACACTCTATTCTGAGCACTGTCACAGCCGGAGATCACCAGCCCTGGCAGTTGGAACAGTTCAGAGTCTTGTTGAAAGAATGCAATACCCCCACTGACACTTGGGAACCTCTGGCCCACGGGCAGTCAGCGGAGTAGGTGAACCCAGGATGGTACTGAGAACCTCGTGGCTATGTATTGGGAGAGCACAGAGAGCCCTGTGAGCACGTACAGGGAGACTAAAGAACGCGACACCAGGGTTACGAAGAGCCGATGGAAGAGACCAGAGGGGCAAATTCGGGATCGTTTTGAGCCGGTGAGCCGGACTACATTCAAGGATTCGTCAGCAGACCTAAATGAACGTGGCACAGTCATCACTGACTTCACAAGGACACGTGTGGATGGGTGTGTACCCACTGAAACAGTCCGAGTCTTCCCCCATCTAGCTGACCAGGAAGAACGAGGTCACCCGCTGAAGGTGTGGCCCTTAGGGCTGGCTAAGAAGTTTAGATACAATCTGCAGAAGGCCCCTAGCCTACCAAACCCTATCTGTGGAATGAAGGCTGATCTCCTATGGAAGCGAATCAGCCCCCATCTTGTGGCACTGCCGTAGAAGAAAACTTCTCAAATTTTGGGAACAACTTTCTCCACTCTGCATGTCAGATTACTGAATGGACCATGAACACTACATATTTATTTTACTCTTTTCCACTTTTTTTTGTTAACTTGTAACTTGCCCTGTGCTGCTGCCATAAGACAACATGCGTCAGTGATAATAAACCTGACTCTCATTCTGTTGAAGAGAGTAAAAGCAGATTGCAGGAGGACAGGTCTGCTGTCGGCCGTGTCCACTGACATTTCCCAGGCTTGGAGAGCAGAAAGTTCCTCCAAGTAAAAGCCACAAGCACAACATTTTGTATCAATACTTAATTAGTGAAGCATGCAAGCTCATAGGTTTGTCAGGGATGTCGCTCAACTTACTGTCCTGCGATATTTATCCATTTTGTAGGACAGCAGTGGAGTAGGAAGTTGGTTTATGTGTTTTGGGAAGAGGAAGATGAGAGAGCAGAGAGATCCCTAGGGAATCCTTTAGTCAGGCCAACTGTGTGGTAAAGCAGTCTCTAAAATACCCAGGATTCCTACATCACGGCCACCTTTGGTGCTAAATTTAAGACTACATTCTGTTATTTTAGCTAACTGTGACTAATCTAAATTTAATCTCAGAGATACCCGATCTCCACGCATATGCTGTTTGTTGCATGCCTCTCTTGTTAGTACATGACTCGTCAAGTAATCCACTAATCCCTATTGCGGCAGGTTGGCCTCTCCTCCATTCATCTCTTGCATCTTATTATTTCTAGTTTCTCTCTTGTTTCTTTGAGTCATAGAGACACACACACAGAAACAGGATATTCGGCCCACTAAAACCGTGCCAGTCATCAACCACCCATTTACACTAATCCCATTTCATTCTCCCCCAGATTCTACCTCTCACCCACACGTTAGGGCTAATTCACTGTGGCCAATAAACTACTGATCCACACATCTTTGGGTTGTGGACAAACCTGGAGTAGATGGAAGAAACTCAGGAGAGAACGTGCAAACTCCACATAGGCAGCACGCAGGGTCAGGATTGAACCTGGACTGCTGGAGCTGTGAGCCAGGGGGTTCCACTAACTGTGGCACTGTGCCATCTGAAGCTTCAGTTGCACTTTAGTTTGGAGACCTCCGTCCATTGACACATATTCATTCGATGAACAGTTTCAGCACAACACTCACACACATGCTGCATTAAATACACTGAACCATCCAACAATGGAGTCTGTTACCGCAGCAAGCAGGGTGGCTCTTCAAATGAGATCACAGGTGGAGGTAAGAAGCAAAATGCTGAGGCTTTGGAAGGCGTGGGTCAGACCACACCTGGAGTATTGAGAAGAGTTTTGGGCCCCTTATCTAAGAAAGGATGTGCTGGCATTGGAGAGGGTCCAGAAGAGATTCACAAGAATGATCCCAGCATGAAAGGGTTAACTTAAGAGTAGCATTTGATGGCCCCTGGGCCTGTACTCACTGGAGTTTAGAAGAATGAGAGGGGACTATCAAATATTGAAAGGTCTACTGTAGATATGTTGGACGTGAAAAGGATGTTTCCAATTCGGGGGGGGGGGGGGCGGTGGTTCTAAGACTAGAGAGCACAGCCTCAGAATACAATTTCATCCCTTTAGAACAGTGACAAGGAGGAATTTCTTTGGCCAGAGCGTGGTGAATCTGTGAAACTAATTGCCACAGATGGCTGTGGAGGCAAAGTCAGTGGGTATATTTAAAGTGGAGATTGGTAAGCTCTTGATTAGTAAAAACAAGAAAGGGTGTGGGGAAAAGGCAGGAGAATGGGGTTGAGAGGGATAATAAATCAGAGCTGAGTCAATGGGCCAAATGGCCTAACTCTGTTCGTATGTCTAATGGTCTTAAAGCCATTTTCCTGGGGTTATACTACAATTCTCATGGAGAGTTAGCAGGGGATGGAGTAGTCAAGATGTGGGTAGGTCACAAGCAGGTGTAAAAATAAGATAGTAGCAGTGTGGATTATATCTTCCCCAATATCAGCTGGAAGATTACTGTGTGAATGACACAGAGGGGGTAGGAATTTTAAAGACTTCTACCTGAGAAGGAATGATCTTGGATCTAATCTTCGGGAATGTAGCGGTCAAGGAGTGGGAATGCCAGTCGGAGAACACTTCCGAGAGAGTGACCATAACTCTGTAGTTTTATGTTTGGTATGGACAAGGAAAAGGAGAGACTGGAAATTAATGTCCTGAATTAAGGGAAGGCTAATTGTTTTTCATAGACTGGGAGCAGGTAGGCCGACTAGTGGGAGGCTTTCAAAGATAGGATATCAGGAGTTCAGAGTCAGTGCATTCCTATAATGGTGAAGGCCAAGGGAACCCCGAATGTCAAGAAGCAGCACAGTAGTGTAGTGGTTAGCACAACACTTTACAACGCTAGATGTGAGATCGGATTCCATTCCTGCTGCTGACTGTAAGGAGTTTGCACTTTCTTCCTGTGACCTTGTGCCCTTCCTCCAGGTGTTCCGGTTTCCTTACACATTTCAAGATGGTGGCAGCAGCGTGACAACACTTGCGGGATTCCCCAGCACATTCCTGACGCAAGTGACACATTCCACTGAACATTTCAGTGCTTTGATATAGATGTCACAAATAAAGTGACTCTTTCTTTCTTTCACATGTAGCGCAGGATCAGAGAAACAAAAACAGGACTGGCTCTCCGGGACTAAAGAATGTGTTGATCTTTGCTTAAAATATTGGGAAAGTAAAGTGGGGGCACAAAGTGTCACTGCTGGGCAATTTTGGGAAAATCACAAAGCATTTTCTCAGTTACACGAAAGACAAGAGGGTGGATAGCAGAACCCATTAGAAACCAAAAGGGAATCAGTCTGTGGAGTTGGATGACAGTGAGAGGTCCTAAACAAGTACATCTTACCTCTAATCGGAGAAGGCCATTGTAGATGCAGAAAGCCATCACTATGGAAAAGGATCTTGGTGATTGTAGTGATGACTTTAAGCAGACTGAAAAGCTTAAGCATATAGATGTTAAGAAAGGGGATGTGCTGGAGCTTTTAGAAAGCATCAAGTTGGATAAGTAGCCAGGACCAGATGAGATGTACCCCAGGATACTGTGAGAGGCAAGGGAGGAGATTGCTGAGCCTCTGTCGATGATCTTTGCATCATCAATGGGGACAGCAGAGGTTCCGGAGGATTGAAGGATTGCGAATGTTGTTCCTTTATTCAAAAAAGGGAGTAGAGATAGCCCAGGAAATTATAGACGAGTGAGTCTTACCTCAGTGGTTGGTAAGTTGATGGAGAAGATCCTGAGAGGCAGGAATTATGAACATTTGGAGAGGTATAATATGATTAGGAGTTGTCAGCATGGCTTTGTCAATGGCAGGTCATGCCTTACAAGCCTGATTGAATTTTTTTGAGGATGTAACTAAACACAATGATGAAGGAAGATCATTAGATGTAGAGTATATGGATTTCAGCAAGGCAGTTGACAAGGTACCCCATGCAAGGCTTATTGAAAAAGTAAGGAGGAATGGGATCCAAGGGGACATTGCTATGTAGATCCAGAACAGGCTTGCCCACAGAAGGCAAAGAGTGGTTGTAGGCAGGTCATATTCTGCATGGAGGTCAGTCACAGGGATCTGTTCTGGGACCCTTACTCTTCGTGATTTTTATAAATGACCTGGATGAGGGTGGAAGGATTGGTTAGTAAGTTTGCTGATGACACAAATGTTGGAGGTGTTGTGGATAGTGTGGAGGGCTGTCAAAGGTTACAGCGCCACATTGATAGGATGCAAAACTGGGTTGAGAAGTGGCAGATGGAGTTCAACCCAGATAAGGGTGAAGTCGTTCATTTTGGTAGGTCATATATGATGGCAAAATATAGTATTAATGGTAAGACTCTTGGCAGTGTGGAGGATCAGAGGGATCTTGGGGTCCGAGTCCATAGGATGCTCAAAAGCAGCTGCACAAGTTGACTCTATGGTTAAGAAGGCATATGGTGTCTTGGCCTTCATCAATTGTGGAATTGAAGTTAGGAGCTGAGAGGTAATGTTGCAGCTATATAGGACCTGGTCAGACCCCACCTGGAGTACTGTGCTCAGTTCTGGTTGCCTCACTACAGGAAGGATGTGGAAGCCATAGAAAGGGTGCAGAGGAGATTTACTAGGATGTTGCCTGGATTAGGGAGCATGCCTTATGAAAACAGGTTAAGTGAACGCAGCCTTTTCTCTTTGGAGCGTTGGAGGATGAGAGATGACCTGATAGAGGTGAATAAGATGATGAGAGGCATTGATCGTGTGGATAATCAGAGGCTTTTTCCCAGGTCTGAAATGGTTGCCACAAGAGGACACAGGTTTAAGGTGCTGGAGAGTAGGTACAGAGGAGAGGTCAGGGGTAAGTTTTTTACTCAGAGAGTGGTGAGTGCGTGGAATGGGCTGCCGGCAATGGTGGTGGAGGCAGAAATGATAGGGTCTTTTAAGAGACTTTTAGATAGGTACATGGAGCTTAGTAAAATAGAGGGCTATAGGTAAGCCTAGTAATTTTTAAGGTAGGGGCATGTTCAGCACAACTTTGTGGGCCAAAGGGCCTGTATAGTGCTGTAGGTTTTCTATGTTTCTAAAGCAGGGAATGGGACACTGGAATTCCAGAACAAATTGCCATTGAAGAGGAAGGATCAGGTATCTTAGTGGGTTTTCCAGTGGATATGGTGGCATGGTAGCGTAATAGTCTGTACAACCTCATCAGAATCAGAATCAGAATCAGACTTTAATCGCCAAGTACCTGTGCACATACAAGGAATTTACTTCCGGCAGATGTTGTCTCTCTGCTCATAACAATAATAATGATAAATATAAATGAAAATATAGATTATACATACAAGTAGTGCAATCCAAGTAATAGTTAGCCGACAGTTAACCGGCAGTTAACTGTTCAGGTTTGACTCAAGC
Source organism: Hypanus sabinus (assembly GCF_030144855.1). Lineage (NCBI taxonomy): Eukaryota > Metazoa > Chordata > Chondrichthyes > Myliobatiformes > Dasyatidae > Hypanus > Hypanus sabinus. Next base: position 145,419,964 of record NC_082710.1, on the reverse strand, counting down.
CGCTGCCTGCAAGGACTTCACACGTTTTTTTCCGTGACCAGCTGGGTTTCCTTTGGTTGCTCCAGTTTCCTCCCTCCATCCAGTGACGTACAGGTTGGTAGGTTAATTGGTCATCGTAAAATGTCCTGTAATTAGGCTGGGATTAAATGGGGGGATTGCTGGGAGAAGGGCCTATTTGGCACTGTATCTCGATAGATGAGCAAATACAGAAAGAACGAAATCCCCGATTAGAAATAGCCTCAGCTGATGGGCATTGCAGGGGGAAGGAGACTGCAGGAGCCCAACAGAGATTTTCAGATCTTGCCCATGACACCAAATCCCATCAAACGAATTTTAAACAAAACACTATGGCCATTTGGTGCATAATCCCACAGATAACAAGGTGACCAGCTAACCTGTTGTTGTGACATTCATCGAGGGGTGTACTGTGCCCAGAATCTTTTCCTCATCAGAATCAGCTTTATTAACACTGACATATGTTGTGAAATTTGATGTTTTGCAGCAGCAGTACATTGCAGTAAATAAAACATACTATAAGTTACAATAAGAAATATATATATAAAAACAAGCAAGAAGTGCAAAAAGAGAGGAAAAAGTAATGAAATCGTGTTCATGGGTTTGAGGACCATTCAGAAATATGATGATGGAGGGGAAGAAGTTGTTCCTAAAATGTTGAGTGTGGGTCTTCAAACTGCTGTACCTCCCCCTTGATGGTAGTAATGAGAAGAGAGCATGTTCTGGGTGGTGGGAGTCCTTAATGATTGATGCAGCCTTTTGGAGTAATGATAGGCGAATGTTAAGTGTTCCACTGAGGGAACGTGCAGGTCTCCACACTCCATGCCATCTATCCATCCATATATACATCTATCTATCTCTCACACACCACGAAATAATTCCGCCCAACAAGGATCAAAGACATGCAAGCCTATATTACCTTCTGCGAATCAAAGTATACCCCTCCTGGATTTCGGCACATTTTATTCAAAGTTCAAACATTCCACTTAGATTTATTATCGATGTACCTGTGTCAACATGTACAACCCTGAGGTTCATTTCCTTGCAGGAAATTGACAGTAGAACAAAGGAATACACATAAACAAAGACTGACAAACAAACTGCAAATACAAAAGTATAAATAGATAGATAAATTTTGAAAATTTGAGTTGTAGAGGTGCTGAAAGTGAATCTATAGATTGTGGAATCAGTTTAGTGTTGCGGTGACGATATCCCCACTGGTTCAGGAGCCTGAAGGTTAAATGGTAGTAGCTGTTCCTGAACCTGGTGGCATGGGACTGAGAGTCCCGAACCTCCATCCGGATGGTAGCAGCAAGAAGAGAGCGTGGCCTGGGTGCTGGGGGTCCTTGGATAATGGATGCTTCTTTCTTTTGGCACACTCCTTGTAAATGCGTTCAGTGATGGGGAGGGCTGTTTCTGTGATGGACTGAGCTGTATCTATCATTTATTTGTAAGCTTTTACATTCCTGGACATCAGTGTTTCCATACCAGGCCGTGATGCAATTGTCAGGATAGTCTCCACTGTGCATCTATAGAAATTATAAAGAAAATAACTTTGAATAGTATTTTTGCTCTCCACCTCATTTATAAGTTAATTGGGTTCATTTAAAATGTAAATAAATCTATTTCATGCCCTGAATTTTCATGGTGAAGGTTATGAACAAAATTATTGAGAAAGATTCCAACAGACTGTACCTTTGTAGGCACTCGTCACATCATACATGCAGAGCTTTAACATTTGGGAATATCCTTCAACTCCGGCATAAAGGAGATTTTGTCTATTGACCCTTTAGATAAACAGAGCTCCAGCTATTGTACAAGCCGGAGAGCTAATACTCCAGCTAATAATGCCCATCGTGGTGTACATGGTGATATGTATGCACCAAGTGTGCAAAATCCAAACTGCAATTAGAAGATAAGGCTATTATCTTTAATGAAAGAGCCGATAGAGACACGGGGCATGGCTGGCTGGAAGATGAATCAGGCATGGGAGGAAAGCGAAGAAGAATGTCTTTCCAAAGTCAGATGTCGTAGAGCAGGGTATTAATATTAATTTTTGTTGGTGTGTGTGAACAAGTGCTTAATGTGTATGTACATACTATGAATATGTATGTATGTATAATGAATGTGTGTGTATGATGAACAGAGGAACACTGTTTTGATTGGCAGTATCCTTGTATGCTTGAATGATAATTAAACTTGATTTGATCTAATGCTCTCCAGTGTTGTGCTTTAGCATAATTAACAATTTATTATAAAAGGCTAAAAATAATGTTATAGAAATACTATAGGAAATACTTCTATTCAGTGCTCTTGCAAGCAGAAAGGCCAGGCACAGAGAATGGATCCTGTGCTCAGACCTCACGAGACAGCTGGTCAGATTTCTGTATCAAATCCTAGGACTTTGTCAAGCCATGGCTTCGCTGCTCCAGTGACTCTGGATCAATCCTGACCTCCGGCACCTTCCTGTGACCGCGTGGGCTTCCTTTGGGTGCAGTCGGCAGACGCTGGAAATCCGAGCAACACACACAAAATGCTGGAGCATTGATGGGAAAGAGTACAGTCGATGTTTCAAACCGAGACCCTTCATCAGGACTGGGGGGTGAAAGATTGGCGTACATGCCGTCAGGTTGGAGGCTACCCAGACAAGGTGTTGCTTCTCCAAACCGAGTGTGTCCCATCGCAACAGTAGAGGAGGCTATTGACTGACACCTATCACCTTGTGTTTCTTCCTCACCTTCCTCTTCCTTATTTTCTTCAGTCCTGCCGAAGGATCTCGGCTCGAAACGTCGACTGTTCACGCGTTTCCATAGATGAGGCCTGGCCTGCTGAGTTCCTCCAACATTCCGTGTGTGTTGCTTCCATTGGGTGCTCCAGTTTCCACCCGCATCCTGACAAAGTCAGTTCTGGGAGCTCGGCTGGCCACTGTAAATCGCCCCTATAGTGTAGGATCTGGGGAGAGCTGATGTGGGAATACAGGGAGACTGCGGCAGAAGCAAAGCTTGATGGGCTGAAGGGCCTGTGAATTCGGGTGAGCCTACTGTCACTACACAAGAGTAGTGATGTATAATCACTGTTGTGATAAATGAAGCAAGCCTGCCAGATTGGGAACAGCAAGCCCGCAGGCACACAGCACTGTGGTAATGACGGGTTATAGTGATGCCAGTTGGGGGGGGAGGTGTTGAATATTAATACATAACACCTCAAACGTTGTAGCCCTTCCTCTGCAGTGTTTCCTGAATCCAAAGACTGGTGGTTCAGCCCTCATTCGGGGAGTTAAGGCCCAGAGAGAAGGTCTGTGCGATGCTGAGAGGGTGCCGCATTGTAAGGAATGCCATCTTTTGGCTGAGACCATGAACTAATTCACTCAGATGGATATGATGCTTGGGCACAGGATCAGAACTCAGGGACCTGGGACAAATCCATCAACGTGCATTGAAAGCAGAGTGGAAAGTACCCAGGTTTGCCGCTGACGCCGTGATAGACAGGAGGACGTGTTGTGGTGAGACGTTTGCGCTCTGCCACAGAACAGAGAAGCCAGCCCGTGGTGTAGTGGCATCCACACCGGACTTCGAGGCGAGCGGACCCGCGTTCGAATCGGGCCAACCCCTCGCAGGCTTTCCATTCACGCTGGGTTGAGTGAACCTAGCAACTCGACCTCATAAAAAACAGACAAATGGCAAGTTTGCCGCCGGATGCGCCACAAGGCGTGAGGAGGAATAACAACAGCAGAACATAGATGGGTTAAGTGAGGGAGCAAAACGTCGGCAAATGTGGGGAAGTGTGAGCTTAGGCACGTCGGTGAGAGGAATCAAAGAGCAGCTGGAGAGAGCTTGCAGATGAGAGGAGTTCAGAGGCATAAAACCATAAGTCAATCCAGTATGACAGAATTAGGCCATTCAGCCCATTGAGTCTGCTGATTTACTACCCCTCTCAACCCCATTCTCCTGCCTTCTCTCTGTAACCATTGATGCCCTTACAGATCAAGAACCTATTAACCTCCACTTTAAATATACCCAGTGACTTAACCTCCACAACCATCTCTGGCAATGAATTCCACAGATTCCCCACTAATTAAAAGCTAAAGGAATTCCTCCTCACCTCTGTTCTAAAGGGATGTCCCTTTTTCTGAGGCTGTGCCCTCTGGTCCTAGACTCCCCTACAATAGGAAACATCCATTCCACATCCATTCTATCTGGATGCCCTAGCACATGGATCACAAAAAATTTGCAAGCTGCTGCAAAAAGTGTTTAGAGAAGCAAATAGCAGCTTGGCCTTTGTAGTAGAGATAATGGAGTCTCAAAGCAGAGAAGCCTTGAAATAGTGGTACAGAGCATTGGTGAGATCACACACCCATCCTTTCCTTTAAAAACGGTTTTATTTACATTGGAGGCTGTGATGTGGTGAATCTCTCTAATTCATTTTTCCTGGGGGGGGGGGGGTATGAGTCTGGAGACTGGACCACCAGGAGGGAGTCTGTAGATAAATTTTTGAAAGATCGGAGAGCTGAGGGCCCAGGTAGGCTAGCCATGATCACACTGAGTGACAGTGCGGAGTTGAGTGACCAGTTCCAGCTCCGGATTTGCTGTGCCCATGCTGACCAACATTATAACCCTTTGCACCAAGAGAAACCTGGCCTTCTTGTCTATCTCCCCATTACCTCTCACCCATTCGACCTTGTCAGAATTTTAATTTTCCTTTCATAATTGCATTTTAGTTCTATTTTCAGTGTTACATTTTATTTATATATTTATTTAGAGATGGCAGTGTGGAACAGGCCCTTCGCAGCCAAGAAGCTGCACTGCCTAGCAACCCACCTGTTTAACCCTAGTCTGATCACAGCACAACTTACAATGACCAATTAACTAACTAACCAGTACGTCTTTGGAAAACTGGAGCCCCCAGGGAAAACCCACGCGCTCACGGTAAGGACGTGCAAACTTCTCGCAGGTAGCCTCGGAATTGAACTTTGAACTCCGACACCACAAGCTGTAATAGCGTTGCACTAACGTCTATGCTACCAGGGTGCCCTTGTTTGTAAGGATACACTGTAGGTTGGCTCGGATCATTTGGCTAAAGCTCTGTGATGTTTTACTGCCCCACAGGAACTTTTTACACCCGAATGCAAGTTCAAGGAGTCGGTCTACGAGAACTACTACGTGATCTACTCATCAATGCTGTACCGGCAACAGGAATCTGGCAGGGCGTGGTACCTGGGTTTCAACAAGGATGGACAAATCATGAAAGGGAACCGTGTGAAGAAAACTAAACCTGCTTCTCACTTTCTGCCCAAGCCACTGGAAGGTACTCTGCTCATGTTGCTACCCTGCACTGGCAGTAGCCCTGCAAGACATTCTGTACACTCAGTGGCCACTGTATTAGGTACACCTGCTCATTAATGCAAATATCTAATCGGCCAATCATGCGGCAGCAACTCGATGCATAAAAGCACATAGACATGGTCAAGAGGATCAGTTGTTGGTCAGACTAAATGTCAGAATGGGGAGGAAATGTGACTTTGATTACTGGTACCAGACAGCATGGTTTGATTTTCTCAGAAACTGCCGCTCTCTTGGGAGTTCACACAGACCAGTCTCTAGAACTTACAGAGAATGGTGTGAAAAGCAAAAACAAACATCCATTGAGCCAAAGTTCTGTGGGAGAAAATACCTTGTTGATGAGAGAGGATAGAGGAGAATGGCCAGACTATTTCAAGCTGGCTAGGAGGCAACAATAACTCAGATAAGCCCACAGTACAACTGTGGTGTGCAGAAGAGCATCTCTGCATGCACAGCACATCGGGCTTTGAAGTGGATGGACTCAAACAGCAGAAAACCACAAACGTTGAGAAATACACTCAGTGGTTTCCTGTACCTAAAAAGCTGGCCACTGAGTGTAGAAGATAGAACATTAAAGCACCATACGGGTGCCCTTTGGCCCACGATGTTGTGCCAACCTTTCAACCCTCTCCAAAATCAGTCTAACCCTCCCCTCACACACAACCTTCTACTTCTCTTTGTGCGTGTTCGTGGCCTTCTGCTCGTCATCCTCAATGTTTTTCCGAGTTGTACGTTCAGAGATGATCTTCTGCACACCACTCATGCTGGTTATTTGAGTTACTGTTGCCTTCCTGTTAGCTTGACCCAGGCTGGTCATTGCCTCTGACTCCTCTCATTCACACAACATTTTCACCTACAGAACTCCGAAAACTGCAATGTGTAGCGGTGTGCTACACGCAGCGCTAAAATTATGACACGGAGTCGGTAACTGCAGTTGAAGGAAAGAAACTTTATTCGAAATCCCCAGCCTCACTTTTAAGCCTCCCTCAACCTGCCCCCCCCCCACCCCATGGCACAGAGGCTCCAAAGCTCTGTGCTCGCAAATCCCCGCAGGCTATCTCCCTTAGCCGGAACGCTGGCTAATTGTGAGCCGGTTCGGATGTGCCAGGAAATGGGTCGCCACAAATTCTTATTTTGCTTTTCACACCATTCTCTACAAACTCTACATACCGTTGAGCATTAAAATCCCAAAATACCTGGATCACTGATTACCGTAGATATTTGTATTAATGAGCAGGTGTATAGGTATACCTAATAACTGTCCACTGACTGTCTACCTGACTAAACCCAACTTCAATACACAGAAGTTGATGGAAACTTTGACGAGAATACAGAAAAGGGTTAGTGTAAAATGGGTGGTTGATGGTCAACAGTGGTGATGGGCTGAAGGGCCTACTCTCTACCCTTTGAGGTAGAGCATTCCAAAGAATCACAAGACCATAAGACAGAGAAGCAGTATTAAGCCATTTGGCCCATCAAGTGAGCCCTGCTATTCCATCCTGGATGATTCATTATCCCTCTCAAATCCATTCTCCTGCCTTCTCCCAGTAACTTTTGATGCCCTGACTAATCAAGAACCTGCTGACCTCCACTTTAAACATGCCCAGTAACTTGGCTTCCACAGCCATCTGTGGCAATGAATTCCACCGATTCAACAGCCTCAAGCTAAAGAAATTCCTCCTCATCTGTTCTGTAAAGGGATGTCCTTCTGCTCTGAGGCTGGGCCCTCTGGTTCTAGACTCTCCACGTTCGCTATCTAGGCCTTTCAATACAGTGCATTCTGGTTAATTGGGACACATCAGGGTGAATACATTTTGGCCCAACTAGCTGAAGCTTCATGGAAATAGTTTAAAAAGTATATAAAAAAAGAGAAACTATCATTTAACTGGGTAACAAATTACATATTTAAGTGAAATACAGAACAAATTAGAATACCACTAATACTGCTGGTGATTGGTTGTCATATCCAACGATGACAGGAAGTGTGCAGGAGCACATGTTCAAGTCCCACAACTGCTTGAGGGAATTTAAATTCTGGTAATTTACTGGTAAATGACCCAGTAAAGGTAATCGTTAACTTACTGCCTTGTTGCAATATTCAGTGTGGTTCATTACTCCTATCCACACTTACCACCCCTATATGCAGATAGTCTCTTATCTCAGAGTTTGCTATGAAATACTGACTTCCCAATGACAGCCCAATAAAATGGGGCTTCCTGTCCTGAGTGGGAGTTTGATTCAGGCAGACAAAATGCTGGGGGAGCTCAGCAGGTCAGGCAGCATCTATGGAGAGGAATAGAGAGTCGACATTTTGGGCTGAGAACCTTCATCAGGACTAACGTGCTGAGTTCCTCAAACATTTTGTGTGTCAGTCTGCAGAGTCTCTTGTGGTGTAAATAAAGGGAGCAATATCCCCAAAGACAGGAGGGTCAATAACAAGAGCAGACAGACTGCAAAGGAAACAGAAGATGCCCAGGAATTATCTGTTCAACAGGTGTTTTGGCTCTGCAATGTGTTAGACTAGAATGGGGATGGAAGCGGATTTGACAGATGCAATTAAAACATAGCAAAAGGCAACAGTCAAAGTTTCAGGACACTTCAACTGGATTGGCCACTTATCCTTTCATCCTGTCTTGACCTGAAACATTTCCCTCCACAAATGCTGTCCAACCCATTGAGTTCCACCGGCTTCTTGTCTTTTGCTCCAGGTTCCAGCATTTTCCTTCCTGTGTGTCTGTACTTAAGGAAACCGCATAAGACACTTCTGGGATGTGTGGAAAGATGGGGAAGTGGGACAGGCTGATTTGAGACAGCCAGCACAGACTCAATGGGCTTGAAGTCCTCCTGTGTTATTCTGTGCTTTTATGACTCCCTGTTAAAATGTCACAGACTGCCACAATTTCATGTTCTTCTGTTCCCCTGACACCCATCCCCATTCTCTTGCTGCCATAATAGAGATAGGGTTCCCTTATCCTTATCTACCCACCCCATGAATCTCCATATCCAGCACATCATTCTCCATAACTTCCTTCATCTTCAATAGGATCCTACCACTAGGCACATTTTATCTCCTGTCCCCCACTCCCACTCCCTGCTTTCCATAAGTATCCCTCTCTACGTGACTCCCTTGTCCACTCATCCCTCCCCACTGATCTCCCCATTGGCACTTACCCCTGCAAGCATGACGGGTGCTACACTTGCCTCTATAGTTCTTCCTTTACTACCATTCAGGGCCCAAACAGTCTTTCCAGGTGAGGCAACACTTCACCTGCAAGTCTATTAGGGTCATCTATTGTATCCACTACTTCTGGTGCAGCCTCCTCTACATCGATGAGGCCTGCAGTAGATTGGGAGACTGCTTTGTCGAGCTCCAACACTCCATCTGCCAGAAAAAGCGGGATTTCCCTATGGCCACCCATTTCAATTCAACTTTCCATTCCTATTTAGAAGCATAGAAAACCTACAGCCCGATACAGGTCCTTCAGCCAACAAAGCTGTGCTGAACATGTCTTTACCTTAGAAATTACCTAGGCTTACCCATAGCCCTCTATTTTTCTAAGCTCCAAGTATCCATCCAGGAGTCTCTTAAAAGACCCTATCGTTTCCACCTCTACCACTGCCACCCGCAGCCCATTCCACACACTCACCACTCTCTCCTGATACCCCTGATATCTCCTCCGTACCTCCTTCCAAGCACCTTAAAATTTTGCTCTCTTGTGCTAGCCATTTCAGCCCTGGGAAAAAGCCTCTGACTATCCACACGATCAGTGCCTCTCATTATCTTGTATACCTCTATCAGGTCAACTCTCATCCTCCGTCACTCCAAGGAGAAAAGGTCGAGTTCACTCAACCTATTTCTCATAAGGCATGCTCCCCAATCCAGGCAACATCCTTGTAAATCTCCTCTGCACCTTCTCTATAGTATCCACACTTTTCCTGTAGTGAGGTGACCAGAACTGAGCACAGTACTTCCAGTGGAGTCTCCTCTGCACCTTTTCTATGGTTTCCATTTCATTGGCCATAAAGTGCCTTGGAATGTCGTGTGTTTATTGACCATTCAGAAATCTAAAGGTTGAGGGAGGTAAATTAGCAACAGTAAGACATTTAGACAGGTGCATGCATTCCCAACCTGGGTCCATGGTCCTCTGGGTTAATGATAGGGGTCCATGGCATAAAAAGGGTTGGGGGCAACTGGCTTAGAGGGAAATGGACCAACGTGGGCAAATGGGACTAGCTTGGATGGGCATCTTGGTCAGCACAGACGGGATGGACTGAAAGGCCTGGGTGACACTGGAATCTACCGGAGGGTGGGAGGGGGCTTGCCTGGGTGGTTTGTAGCTGCTGCCTCACCTCTGCCTTTTCTCTCTCTGCTCTAGTCGCCATGTACCGTGAGCCATCCCTGCACGACATCGGCGAGACGGTCCTGAAAAACACAACGACTCCGAGTAAAAGCACATGTACTTCTGCTGTAATGAATGGAGGCAAACAAGTCAAAAAAAACAAATCGACATAGCCCGCTGGGTCTAGGAGAGGACGCATCCGTTAACCACTGCTCTGTTGGGCAATTTATCCCTGGCAGACTGTTGCCTTCCAATGTCCGTGAGCAGGAAGAGCCAGCGACCTCTTGCTCATCGCAGTCTTTGACTATCTCATTGCAAGCGGATAAATCCCAATGCGTAGCTCCTCCCGCCACAAGAAACCTGGATAACTCAGACCATGGCTGTCCTTCCCAGATACTGGATGAATGCCTTGTACCTGTTTCCTGTTAACTGTGACACTCCATGAGAAATACCTATCTCACACCCACTCTTGGTGCATCGCCTGCTGACCACAACAATGGAGTCCGGACCTGGAGGAGGCTTGCTCGCTATGTGAGAGCTGTTGGCAGCTGGATCTTAGACCTTTGCTGTAAATCTCTGCTTGTTCAGGAACAAGCCCTCCACCTCCATCAACCCCCCTCCACCTCTCTCTCTCTTTGATTTTTTTTTCAAACCTAGCCACTCTGACTTTAACTCTTGCAGAGATCTGCTGTACGTGTGTTTTTTTTTCCCCACTGTAGGAGAGCAGGGGGTGGATGGAGAACTAAAAGTGTCCACACTGTGGAGTTGGAACTACTAGTTAGTCACCGGGACCACGGGGATCTTGGGGAGTATTACTCCCAAGTCAGGCAGGTGAATGAGAAGCTTGTGCACTGGCTGTCAAATTGTCCGTCAGTTGCAGAGGCCATTTGCGGGTAGCAGGGAGGAGTGTGTGAATGGCAGCAATCTCCCCCACCACCTGCTCCTTTGGATCCATCCCTCACTGTGGTGCTTGTCTTGGTGCCCCCCGGTCAGACCTGGGGCTCAAGCACCTGCCCAGTAGCCCCGCGTTAAATTTTGAGGGCACTCTCTCTGAGCCCGGGATGAGATTAGCCCCTGCGGCCAAACTTCCCCTTGAAGCTGGTGCTAAGAGGCGAGGAGGTCAAACTGCAAGCCCTGTCTGCATCAGCCAAGCCTGCCAGCATCGTTCTGGCCTGCCTGTCGTGGCAGTGTCGTCCCAGGAAGACAGAGAGAGAGGACTTTGGCTGTTTTGGGGAAAATGTGTGAGAGAGTTCCTTGTCTTTATTCCTTTAAACTCAGTGAGTGGTGTTGCCCATTGCACTTAGTGAGCCAGTGCACCCCAAGGCACCAGCCAGCCCTTCCCACCTAATAAGGAGAAGGCCCAAGCATTTACAAACTAGGAATCTCAGCGGAAACAAAGGCGGTCGCTATGGTTCATTCTATCCTCAATTAATCCATTTATCCAAATAACTCAGTTACTTTTACAATCACAAAACCTTCAGAAAGCTAGATTTTATTTAAAGATGTGTAATATTCCATATTCTTTTTCCAAATTCTCTCGTAGAGAAGTGAAAATTACCTACTCGAGAAAGACCCAGAACGGTTCTGTCTCCATTATTCTGGCTGGCTATGGTACTGCAATTATGTTAAAAGTGCAGGACATACCAAAATAAAGACTCATTTATTTTAACTCTGGCAGTAATTTTAACATGCATTGGATTTGTTTGTTAATTTTTTGTTCTACCCCAATTCTATTAAGTGCTAAGTGCTTTATTCTAATGAAAAGGTAGCAAAGTTCTTAATTACCTCAAAGGGTTAGCAAGCTGGGAAAAATGGCAAAAAATATATCATTAATCCAGGAAAGGCTATCCTTACAAAGCAACGTGAAATCTTTCGGAATACAACACACCTTGACAATATCATCTAAATAATATCATAAATATCCCATACAGCAAATCTAAAGCTTCAATAGTCGAATCAAAATTACTTTTAAACATGTTTACGACCAGCACTGCCTCAGAACAAATACTAGAGTCGTGAAATTCATGGCCCAGTAGATGTCACTTAGTATTAATGTAAGAAGATTCAACTTAGTGGAAGTCATAAAAGGTGTGTTATGGTTGGGAAAAGATAACAGGCCGAGTGTGAAAATGTGGAGTTCTGTTCAAAATGGGAAACTAATGGGTATGCTGCACTGTGAGTTTTCATTATATCGGAGAGGTAACGGTTCATTTAGGGTCCAGAAAACTGATGAATAGGACTTTATAAATGTGATCTCTGGAAGGCAAGAATTGTGCAAATTGAAGCCATTCAGTCGGCTCTTTTGACCACTTAATGTTGAGCCCAAAACTGCAACTATTGTCACTCCCTTGTCATGTTTACTGTAGTATAGATGGATCAAGTGTTTCTGCATTACAAGGACTTGTTTGTCAAGCCGCAGGTTTCGTAGTTCTTACAAGCTTGAAAACTATTTAGTAATTTAGTAAGTCTAATGTTTCTGATTTATTTTAAAAGAAACTCTAATTTCTGCCAATTGGAAATGCCGCAATGCTGCTGCTAGGCTGCTAATGTATGACACCTGATAACTTTTAGCAATTTCTATCTCATCATTTGTTCCAACGAAGGAAACTAGATTTGTGTTGATTTCCTCTTTTTTAAAAAAAACAATGTAGAGAAAAAATGTTTAAGCACATCGGCCACCATTGGGGTCTCTGTACTGAACAAATTTAATGCCATGGATAGTAAGTATCCATGTGCATGAGAGGGTGCGTTTGATAATGAACTGAAGGAAGTCAAGAATTCCTGGAGACAACAGACAGCACGCTGATTTCAACAGTGGACCCTACAGTATGACCCTTGCAAACCAGTTGACTGGTTAAACCTAGGCTGAATTTATTTTTGTAAATGACAACGAGCATATAATTGTTAACCCCTTCTGTGTTTCTTTTATTCTTTAGTTGTTTTATGAGTTGTTCGTGAGAGTGTTTATTCCAAATGAATGGTTGTCCTTGACAAGCTAATTCTTATCACGTTTTAAGAAACAATGGAGCAGGGGGATAATTTATTCTTTCTACCTTTGTTACTATTTTGTCTCTTGTCTCATATGTTGCATGGGATGAGGGTGACAATGATCAAACTGAACTGCATGTCGTAGGTTGTATGTGTCAAGAACTGTTGGTATGTATTACTAAATTTACATACATATATGCAAAAAAGAGTTTGTCTGCATTGTACAGTTTAAATGTTTATTATCATTTGTTGTACACAAAAATACAACATATTGAATAAAATATTTATATGAAGATACTGTTCAACTGTGGCTCATGAACCCTACGCCAGTGAAAGGGGACTTGATAGCCCCTGTGCGGGATTCTCTAAAGGTTAACTTGCAAGGTTGAGTCGGTAGTAACGAAGTCAAACACAAAGTTAGCATTCATTTTGAGATGTCTAAAGTATAAAAGCAAGGATGTTATCCTTAGGCTTTATAAGGCTTTGATCAGACACATTTGGAATATGGTGTCCAGTTTTGGGTCCCTTATTTAAGAAAGGATGTGCTGGCATTGGAGAGGGCCCACAGGAGTTTCACAAGAATGGTCCCAGGGATGAAAGGGTCAATAAAGAGCATTTAATGACTCTGTGCCTGGACACACGGGGGTTCAGAAGAAATGAGGGGGATTATCATTGAAACGTATCAAATATTGAAATGCCCAGACAAAGTCAGTGTGGAGAAGCTCCCCTTCTGGTGGGGGAATCTAGGACCAAAGGGCACAGCTTCGGAATAGAAGGACGTCCTTTAGAAGAGGAATTTCTTTAGCCAGGGTGTGGTGAATCTGTGGAATTCATTGTCATGGACAGCTGTGGAGGCCAAGTCACTGAGTGTATTTAAAGAGGAGATTGATATATTCTTGATTAGTAAGAGTGTCAAAGGTTATGGGCAGAAAGCATGAGAAGGAGGTTGAGGGGATAATGAATCAGCCATGATGGAATGGCAGAGCAGACCTGGGCGAATAACCTAATTCTGTTCCTTTGTCTGATTGTCTTATGTAAAAGCACAGTGAGTCTGGTTCTGTCAGTGTTGACATGGAAAACTTCTCCTCGATTGTCCATTTCCTCAGTCTTGGGAGTAGTGGTCAGGGAGTGACAGAGGCAGGTGGGACTGTCAGCAAATCCTTCACCCCCAGATCTGAGAAGTCAGTCTGTAGCTTTTGGCCAGAGGTTTGTGGTCTGCAGAGCTCTCCGTCAAGGAATGGGGAGCACCCGGGATGAATGGGGCACCAAAGGAACAATTGCACGCTCTCCAGTGATCCTAAGGCATCACCCTTGAATTGTGAGTTAGTCCTGGTTTGCTTCTATGTGCAGCAACCAAGCAGGTTTGTGGTTGAACAGGCAGAAGTAAAACTCAGCTGCACTGGGAGACTGGGTAATAAACTTTCTGTCATGTGTGATGTTTAACCAAAGCACTCAGTGCTTAATGCCAAATAGCCGACACTGAAAAAACCCAACAGTCCGAAACAGACACTGGGGTCTGAAGGATGTCACACCACCAGGCAAGTTCGGACGTACAGTACAGTGGAGGCTCTTCAGCCCATGATGTCGTGCCACCCTTTTATCCCACAAGTCCAATCAAACCCATTGCCCTTCATTTTTCATACACCCACGTCCGAGTCCATAGGACCCTAAGACATCAGAGCAGAATTAGGCCGTTCAGCCCATCGAGTCTGCTCTGCCATTCCACCGTGGCTGACCCCGGACCCCTCTCAACCCCATACACCTGCCTTCTCGCCATATCCTTCGATGCCCCGGCCGATCAGGAAACGATCAACTTCTGCTTTACCACAGTCTGTGGCAGAGCATTCCACAGATTCACTACTCCCAGGCTAAAAAAATTCTCCTTACCTCTGTCCTAAAATTTTGAGGCTGTGCCCTGTAGTTCTGGATGCCCCCGCCATAGGAAACGTCCTCTCCACATCCATCTTATCTAGTCCTTTCAACTTTCAGCAGGTTTTATAGAGTCTCTTAAATGTCCCTAATGTATCTGGCAGTGTGCTCCATGCACTTACCATCCTGTGTAAAAAAAAACTAGCTCCGACATCCCCCCTCCATACTTTTACCAATTGCCTTATAATTATACCCCCTTGTAATATTCATTGCCACTCTGGCAAAAGGTGCTGGCTGTTCACTCTGTCTTATCACCTTGTGCACCTCTATCTGGTCACCTATCATCCTTCTTCACTCCAAAGAGAAAGCACTAGTTTGGTCAACCTTCCCTCATAGGACACGTCTGTAATCCAGGCAGCATCCTAGTAAATCTCCTCAAAGGTTCTAAGGTTCATTTTGTTATCGAAGTGTGGATGCAGAACACAACTCTGAAATTTGTCTTCTCCAGATAGTCATAAAGTATGGAAAACCATAGAAGTAGTTGAAAGAAAGACATCAATTCCCTCCCCCCGCCACATGAAAAGAATCATAAACAAACCCCCCCAACCCCTCCCTCACACAAAAACTACCAGATCACCCTGCACTTTGTCTAAAGCTTCCACATCCTTTCTATAATGAGATAACCAGAACTAAATACAATACTCCAAGTGTAGTCTATCCAGAGTTTTATAGAGCAAAATTTTATAATTGTAATGTTTTTGGACTAGTTATCTAGAGCCACGTGCTTGAGCCCCACTGTGGCAAATGAAGGATTAAAATTCACTTAATCTTTAAAACTTGCATCAGCAACGCTGCTCCACGTGGGCCCTCACCCAGTCTGGCTGGTATGTGACTCCCGAGCCACACTACCTTAATTGTCCTCTATCATAAGCTGACACAGTGGTGCAGTGGATAGAGCTGCTTCCTCTTCAGAGGCCAAAGTTTTATCCTGACCTTCAGTGCTGTCTGTGTGGAGTTTGCAGGCTCCTCCTGTGACTACGTGAGTTTCTCCTGGGTCCTGTGGTTTCCTCCCACCTCTCAAAGACATGAGGATTGGTAGGTTAATTGGCCACCGTAAATTGCTGCCCAGTGTGTGGGCAATAGGAGGATCTGGGTGGAATTAAAGGTTTAGATGAGGGAAGATATATTATGAAGAAATAAGGGTGGAAATAAGACTGATGATGTTGCACTCAGAGCCTTCGTAGACTCAATAGGCCAAACTTTATCATAAAGATATTCTAAATCTGGGGGCAATTAGTGATGAGCGATAAATTCTGGTCCTGGTAATTACAGCAATGTTTTACAAATGCAGAGTTGCCACCTGCCAGGCAGCCTTAATCTCTTGTATCATCTCCCCTTCTCTCTGACTTGTAAAGCTAAATACACAGACTGAATGTCCAATCTAAAGAAACACATACACTATGCTGGAGGAACTCAGCAGGTTAGGGAGGGGAAGAAGCCGGAATAAGAAGGTGAAGGGAGGCAAAAGAATACAAGCTAATGATTGATAGGCGAGTGTACCTCCCTCCTCCACCAGCACCCACCTTCCCCCCCACCTGGCTTCACCTATCACCTGCCGTCTTGCAAACTTCCTCTCTCCCCACCTTTTTATTTTGGCTTCTTTCCCCTTCCTTCCAGTCCAGGAGAAGGATCTCGGCCCGAAACGTTGACTGTTTATTCCTCTCCATAAGATGCTGCCAGACCTGCTGAGCTCCACTAGCTCGTGATGTGCGTCGCTCTAGATTTCTAGCACCTGCAGAACCTCTTGCATCAAATCTGAAGAGTTTGGTCCCAGTCCTGAACCTGCCTTCTTATTTCCTGCTGTTCTGCTCTTCCAGCAGCAACATCTCCATCCGAAACACTTCATTCCTGGTGAAGCCTTCCTACTTTTGAATGTTCTTTCAGTCAAGATTCCATGCCCATCCCAATAATCTGGATGAATTCTCCTCACAGGAAGACGTGGTTCGTGCCTCAGTACATCAATTTTGAAGTGACTAAATCCATGATAAGTATGAACGGTTTCCATTGCTGCAGATCTCGAGGGAATTTCCAACTTTAGAGGGAAACTCCTCACACTTTTCTAGATAATGGATCAGATACACACTTTCCACAAACAGTCTGCTGGAGGAACTCAGCAGGTTGAGCAGTATCTGCACGAGGAAAGGAATTCTCAGTTTATTTTCCAGCCAGGGTGGGACCTGGGTTGCTGCATAAGCAGCAAAGAGTTATGGGGCTGCTGGGGGATGAGCAGGAGTGTGTGCTCACAGACAGGGGCTCTCCACTAGATTCCACCGCTAATTTTATTATTGAGCAGTAATGATTCAGAGGATGGAGCTTCCGGCTTAAGCCGGGAAATTCAAGCTGGCACTGAGGTGTACCCTTTCAGAGGTAAAGTCCAACCAAAGCACCCTCGACGACCGATGAAAGCCAAAAGAACAATGGATGCTGGAAAACTGAAGCAAAACCAGAAAACACTGGGAACAATCAGCAGGTGAGGCGGCATCTGTGGAAGGAGAAACAGAGACATCTAATGAAGGTCCAAGACTGGAGGCGCTAACTCAGTTTCCCTCTCCACAGATGCTGCCTGAACTGCTAAGCATTTTGTTTCTATTCCACTTTCACAGATGGGCTGCAATAAATACCGATCAAATCAATTACTCAATGCCTCCTCTCTCAGAAGACAAGGTAAGAGATCTCGTGTCGCTCACTCTCCCACTCCTGCCCTTCTATCACATTGTCGGAGCAATATTCCAGTGGGTTCCTGATGCATATAAATTAGTTGCCAAGTGCCCATACAACGAGTACACATCAAAATCCCTGCAAAGTGCTTGGTTGTTCCACAGATCATGAAAACTGTCAGCATCCATCAGTAACCTCAGAAAGGCAGGTTCTAAAAATAGAAGATACCAATAAAGCACATAATTATTCTTAATAAATGGAATTTATTAAAAGGGATTGTCCTTGTACGATAAATTATTTTGAAACGGTCCATAGGACAGGTTTCTGCAGTGTATTGCGTCATTTATGATGTAACTGGCAACATAATTTTATCATATCGTTTTTATAGTTATTTTTAGAGAATTTTAATGAACAAAATTTCCTTTCTTGCTTCTTGTTGTGCAGGTGAATCAATTTCTTGGAATTGTTTACAAATCAGAGAGGCTCAGTAAATGTCATTCATTTTATTCAAAGTCCAAGTAACTCTTTATAAAGGCACGCTAAAACATAGACAGTATAAGCAAGCTCTAAATGCTGTTCAAATCATTTAATCAATGACTATTAGTCCCTGTACAAATCCAGGGTTATTGAAACATTCATCAATAGATGCGTCAAAACTCTCAGCCATTTGCAGATTTACTGTCAACAGTATTAGCCCTCATAATTAGCCCTTCGCACATTTAGTAATTACCCAAAAAACATTTTTGTACCTCAATTCCTAAGAGTTTGCTTTGCATACAAGGAAACTGTTTGCCACTGTATCTGTAAATTGCAAGTTACTGAAGCTAGTCATTATAACGCATCATGCCCGACAGTAATATGCTTGTCAGATTCCCCAGGCCAATAATTATTATTTATTAAAGGTCATCCTGCCATTTATGCTGGAGCATTGGTGATGAAGTGAGTACCTTCCTCCGGAACATGGAAAGCAACTGTTCTAAAATGGAAACATTAGCAAGTAACGATGCTTAGTGGGAAGATAGTGCATCTCAAAATATCCTTGAGCATAAAAAGTGGCTTAGTTTCTACCACAGATGATTAAGGATATGAAGGCTGTTGACTCTTCAGTAGCTCCCTGAACCGATCCAGATTTCACAAGCATTCCCGGTCCATTCGTCCCAGCAGTCGCAGATCCCACAGCTGCAGACTCCATTCCCTGCAACAAGATAGAGGTAGGAAAGGTTTAGGGGAATATCTGCAACTTGGTTGGCACAAATGAGTTGGGCCGAAGGGCCTGCCTTCCAAGCTGTTTGGCTCTCTGACTCTATAACTCTTAGATAGCAGCAGTTTTCCAATTACATCTCAGAACAGTGATATGACAATTACAATAATTTTTATCTTATAGTAACCTTATGACTTGCGGTGTACTGCTGCTGTAAAACAACAAATTTGATAACTAATGTCAGTGATAATAAACCTAATTCTGAGTCTTATTCTGAATAATGGGAATTCAGAATAAAACAAACAAGATGTTGTGTCTCCACCACCACTGATGCCCTCTGGTCTGTTGAGCATGGGCAGAATATTGACTCTGTGTACCAGCACATGAATTCATTGCAGCTTCAGAGATCTCCACCTGATACTACATTTAGGAGATTCTTAATGGGTCTGCACATTATTGAAATCAGTATAGGTACTGGTATTGCTTTATTATTGTCACATGTACCAAGATGCAGCATAGAGTTGGTCTTGCAGGCCATTCATTCAGATCAAATGGTTACACAGTGCATTGAGCTACGATAAGATAAATCAATAACAATGCAGAATAAAATATACAAGTGCAGTGCAGAGAGTAAATGATAAAGTGCAAGATCATGACAAGGTAGATTGTGAGGCCAAGAATACATCATATCATACAAGAGGTCCGTTTAAGAGTCTTGTAAGAGTAGGACAGAAGCTGTCCCTGAGCTTGGACATATGTGCTCTCTGGCTTTTGTATCAGCTGCTCAACTGGAGAAGGGAGAAGAGGGAACGTTCAGGGTGGGTGGGGCTTTTGATTGATTTGCTGCTCCACTGAGGCAGTGGGAAGTTGAGACCGAGTTCATAGGGAGGCTGGTTCCTGTGACGTCCTGAGCTGTGTTCACAACTTTCTGCGGTTCCTTGTGGTGATGTGGAAAGCAGTTGCAGTATCAAGATGTTTTGTATCCAGATGGAATGCAGTAACAGAATGGTGACCTGAATGAACCGGTAAACCCAGGGATCTGACTAGTATTTGTGACGGATACTCACTGTCCAGGGTGAGGGGTGGGGTGTGGCCTTTTGCCAAACTCCACTTTCTAACACAGCAGCTGAATCTTCCAGGGGTCAAAGGGTTGTTTTTGAATAAGTCAAACTTCCAACCAATATTCTTTGCTCAGCTTTTTGTCAAAAACAAGTGAACAATAGGGTCCTCTTTAATCAAGAAAAAATAACGGGGTCTGCTCTGGCTTAAACAATGCGTTCACCTGGCCTGACAAATGTTACTAAAAGTAGCACATGCTCGTGAAGTCGCCAAGTAACAAAAAACAGTACAAATGTAAGAGAGCAGTCTGAATCATTACGAATGATCAACAAGTGACAAGAAGAATGACAGAAAGACAGGATGACTAGAATCCATTCCTCTGCCTTCGATTTCTGCAATAGATGATTCATTCATCTGCAACTTGTTCATATGTCTTTTCTGCTTATATGAATTATACCAGTGTTTTGGAAATCCTTTGTGTTTTTGAAATCCCTTGTAATTTGGAAATCTTTTATAACATAGAAACCTCTGTGAGTTTTAAATATATTTTAAGAATTTTATATAAATCTAAATGTGTATCACTAAAAGTAAATGAACACTACTTAATTTAAACTACTTAATTAGCTGGAGGTATCTCCTCCTTGAGAGAAAGGGGGACCCACTGGTCAAATAGCGGGCATTGGTAGTTAAACTGACCATGGAGAATAAATAGGGAACTGATCTAGCGTTTGAAGAGTAAATGGCTACAGTATAACCTCCTTTAGTGAGGTTACCCTAGTCATTTATATCGGATAAGGCTTAAGATCTTCATTGAAGTTCAGAACTTTGCAGACAGCAATCCCAATATCATCACATATCCAGACACATGAGATCAAATCCCTCCACAGCATTTGTGGAGCTTACACTCAGTGGTAAAAGTCCAGGAGCAGTGATAGTGACTGTGAATCTCCCATATTTTCATACAAACTTTTCTCCCCCTTTGTCAGAATCAGAATCAGGTTTAATATCACTGACATATGTTGTGAAATTTGTTGTTACATGCCTGAAGCACAGTGCAAGAAAAAAAATTACCTTAATGTACAATAAAAATAAATAAGTAAATAGTGTGATAGAGGAACAGTGAGGTAGAGTTCATGGGTTCAGGGACCATTTAGAAATATGATGGTGGAGGGAAAGAAGCTGTTCCTAAAATGTTGAGTGTGGGTTTTCAGGCTCCTGGGCCTCCTCCCCGATGATGACAAACTGCAACCACCTTTACCTGATCTAACCCAAATGTGACATCAAACGCATTGCTGGAGGACTCCAAACTGCCTCCTGAAACCATTTGGAAGTGGAATTGAGGCAATGGCACCCATGGCAATGGGAGAATGAACAAAATTAAGGAACCTGATCAGATCTTATATAGATGTACCGTGGAGAGCATTCTGAAAGGCTGCCTCACTGTCTGGTGCAGAGGCTACTACACAGGACCAAAGCAGCTGACATATAACCATATAACATATAACAATTACAGCACGGAAACAGGCCATCTTGGCCTTTCTAATCCGTGCCGAACGCTTACTCTCACCTAGTCCCACCGACCTGCACTCAGCCCATAACCTTCCATTCCTTTCCTGTCCATATACCTAACCAATTTTTTTTCAAATGACAATATTGAACCTGCCTCTACCACTTCTACCAGAAGCTCGTTCCACACAGCTACCACTCTCTGAGTAAAGAAGTTCCTCCTCATGTTACCTCTAAACTTTTGCCCCTTAACTCTCAACTCATGTCCTCTTGTTTGAATCTCCCCTACTCGCAATGGAAAGAGCCTATCCACGTCAACTCTATCTATCCCCCTCATAACTTTAAATACCTCTATCAAGTCCTCCCTCAACCTTCTACGCTCCAAAGAATAAAGACCTAACTTGCTCTACCTTTCTCTGTAACTTAGGTGCTGAAACCCAGGTAACATTCTAGTAAATCTTCTCTGTACTCTCTCTATTTTGTTGACATCTTTCCCATAATTCGGTGACCAGAACTGTACACAATACTCCAAATTCAGCCTCACCAATGCCTTGTACAATTTAAACATTACATCATAACTCCTATACTTGATGGTCTGATTTATAAAGGCCAGCATACCAAAAGCTTTCTTCACCACCCTATCCACATGAGATTCCACCTTCAGGGAACTATGCACCATTATTCCGAGATCACTCTGTTCTACTGCATTCTTCAATGCCCTACCATTTACCATGTATGTCCTATTTGGATTATTCCTACTAAAGTGTAGCTACAGAAAGTCATAAAATTAGTCATCTCCATCTTGGGTACTAACCTCTATAGTACTCAAACATCTTCAAGGAGCAGAAAAGCAACATCCATTATTGAGGACCCCCATCACCCAGGACAAGGTACAATCAGGTAGGAGGTACAGAAGCCTGAAGGCACACACGCAGCAATTCAGGAACATTATTTCTGTTTTTGTACTATTTTTAATCTATTCTATATACGTGTATATATATATATTTTTGTGTGTTTGTGCCATACTCTGCCAGAGCCTCGGCGACCACTTTTTTCAAAGTGGTTGTCCTGGAGGAAAGATTCTGTGAGTGGTCCCCCACGTCCTTCTGACAGCGCAGTTTTTTTTTACGAGGGCGGATTCAGAGCTTGACACTCAATCCGGCACGGATGGAATGCGTGTCCGGGAGCGGCCCGACTGGATTCAAACTCGGGAACCTTCACTCCAGAGTCCGGTGCTGATGTCACTGTGCCACCAGTCGATTATACATTTATATACTTACTGTACACATATATATACTTACTGTAATTGATTGATTGATTTTTCTTCGTTCTATATTATCATGTATTGCGTTGAACTGCTGCTGCTAAAAATTCCACAACACTTGCCGGTGATAACAAACCTGATTCTGATTCTTTAGGAATCTGTTGAGCACTTTAAACCTGAACATGTGAAGTAGAAGCAGGAACCGGCCATTTGACCCTTTATGTCTGCTTCACCTTTCACTAAGATCATGGCTGATCTCATCGTCATTGGTAACTGGTTTTTTACCCAATCACATGTACCAAGATTCAGTGAAAAACTTTAGTCTGATCATCTCAAAATAAAGGGATATCGAGGTAGTACAAGAAAAAAGCAGTAACTGAATACAAGATACGATGTTCCAGTTACAGAGAAGGTGCAGTGCACATAGATAATAAGATGCAAGAGCCATGACGAGGTAAATTGGAAGATTAAGAATTTATCCTTAATGTACCAAAGGTCTGGCTAGGAGTCTTACAACAGCAGGAAAAAAGCTGTTGAACCTTGGGACATTTTTTCAATCTTTAGTTTCTTCTGCCCAATGAAAAAGAGGTAATGTCTGTGGTGGGAGGGGTCCATAATTATGTAGGCTGCTTTCCCAAGGCAGAAGGAAGAATAGCCAGTGTCTAAGGAGAGGAGGCTGGTTTACATGATGTGCTGAACTGTGCCCACAACTCTGAAGAAATTCTGTGGCCTGGGGCAGATAATGCATCAGATAGGATAAATCTATTATTTTTTCTCTATGATAAATCTATAAATGTTTGTGAGTGTCACTGGGGACATGCCAAATATCTTTAGCCTATTGAGGAATTTCTTGTGTGATTTCTTAGCCATTGCACTTACATGCCGAGACCAGGGCAGGCTATTGATGATGTTCACATCCAGGAACTTGAAGTTCTCAACCATCTGCACCTCAGCACTATTGATATAGACACTGCCTTCCTGAAGTCAATGACCAGCTGTTTTGTGTTTCTGACACTGACGCAAAGGTTGTTGTCTTGACACCATGTCACTGGGCTCTCCATCTCATTCCTATGTCACTGCCCACTCCTGTTAACATTTCACCACCTCCTTGCAACCCCACCCCCCCAACCCAGTTTATCAACAATCTACCAACCTCAGCCTTTAAAATATTTCAAAACATTTCCACCACTCTTTGAGGGAGTGAGTTGTAAAATTTCACAACTCTCCAAAAGGGAATGGCCAACCCTGTAATGGCCAACCCTTATTTCTTTAAACACTGATTGCAAAAGGAAACCTTGTCTCCACATCCTCCCATTCAATGTTTCAACCCTTCTCACTCCCCTAAACTCCACCAGAATCAACCCTCTCTGCCTTCTCCAACATTTCATTATTAGACAATCAACTTATTCCATGTATTAATCTTGTAAATCTCCCCTTAGCTGTGTCCAATGCATTAACGTCCCTCCTTAATTAAGGAGAGCAACACTATACACAGTACACCAGTAGTCTCACCAATGCCCTCTATAATTGAAGCATCACCCAACTACTTTTGTATTCAATTCCCCTTGCTATGAACAATATAATTCTCCTCGTTTCCTAATTACTTGCTGTCCCTCTACACTAACCCTCTTCAGCACAGAGCTCTGCAATTGCTCACTGCTTTGATAAAATGCTTTTTGCTCTGCCTGAATAATCAATATATTCCTGACAAGCAAAGAGATGGAAGGTTACCAGAGGTAGACGGAATATAGGGTTGAGGCGATAATCCTCTTAGCTATGACTTTGCACTATCCTCCATTGGGAAAATCTTTGCCCACTCACAAATTCCCTCTAGCCCTTTTAACCTCTTTATGTCCTCTTTTCCACTAATCTCTGTGTCATTCAGCAGATTTAGCAGGCGTAACTCTAGTGACTTCATCCGTGTCACTTATATAAACTATGTAAAGCTGAGGCTCGTGCTTCATGCCTTACACCTTGCCAATCAGAAAAAGACCCATTGGGTTCCTCCAGTAATTTTCAGTATTCCATTCCAGTTTCTTGTATATACACTCATTCTCTGTTTCCTGCTGGACACACTACCTTCCATCCACATTACCATGTTACCTCCTACCTCAGGAGTGTAATGGTTAGCACAATGCTTTATAGTACCCCAACCCAGGTTCAAATCCCGTCGCTGCCTGTAAGGAGTTTGTATGCTTTCCTCGTGACTGCTCTGGTTCACTCCCGCAGTCCAAAAATGTACCAGTTAGTAAGTTAAATGGTCATTATAAATTGTCCCATGATTAGACTAGGGGCTAGGGTTGCTAGGCGGCTCTGCTCGAAAGGCCAGAAGGGTCTACGCTACACTGTATCTCAATTAAAAAAGTTAAATCCCTCCTCCACAATGGCAGGGCCTCATGGTAACACAGTGATTAGATAATGCTTTAGAGCACCATTCCCGCTGCTGTCCTTCAAGGAGTTTGTATGTCCTCCCCATGACTGTGTGGGTTTCCTCCAGGTGCTCTAGTTTCCTCCCAAAGTCCAAAAACGTACACGCTAGGGTTAGTAAGTTGTGGGCATGTGATGTTGGTGCCGGAAGCGTGGTGACATTCGTGGGCCATCCCATCAGATCCTCGGACTGTGTTGGTCAAGGCATTTCACTTTATGTTTCAGTGTTTTTATGTACATGTGCTAAAGATGTTATCACATCAGCTACCATGTGATAGCTGAACTAAAAGACCTTTGTGCACATTTATATCCACTGCCTCCTGGAAATCACCTTATCAGTTGAAGCTTTCTAATCCAACTTGCACCTTTTTTAATTTAATTTTTTTTTTTGTTCAGCACAACAAACCTTTCATTTTCCAGTTACATTTACATCTACATTTCTTCCCCTCACAGATATCAGCTATCAGAACACTTCCATCAAAATATAGACATCACCACAACATCCTATACAAAAGCCCTTATTAATATAGCAGACATACTGCAGAAAAGGTTGCCATGTTTTATGAAAACTATTTGTTTTTGAGTGTACCATACATGTTTAAAAAGTCCAAAGGAATGTATTCCATGATTAATTTACACCAACCAAAAAGTCCAGGGACCTTATTGGATAGCCAACAAAGTAAAATGTTCTTCCTCGCACAAAAAGTCAGGATGTTAAAAAGTTTTTTCTGATGTACATTACTGGTTATAATACAACTGCTGGGTAAGCTTAAGAGAAAAGACACTGGGTCCAGTTCAAGCTCCATCATCAAAATCTTTTCCATTTCACCCAAAATATCACTCCAGTATGCCTGAAGTTTGGGACAAGTCCAAAAACAGTGGGTGAAAGTTCCAGTATTTGCTTTACATTTAGAACACATCGGAGAAACTCCCGTCTTAAATTTCGGGATATGATCTGGAGTCAGATGGGCTCCATGCAGAATTTTCAGTTGCAATGCTTTAGTTCTATTACAAACTGAAATCTTCTTTTCATTATCACAGATGTCTTCCCATGTTTAAGCTGTAATTTTTACTCCCAGCTCTTCCTCCCAGCCAACTTGCACTTTATATTCCTACTGCAACAAACAAAGGTTGACCTCGGTGGGGCAGGCAACATCAGTGGAGGGAAACAGGCAGGAAATGTTTCAAGTTGGGGCCCTTCATCAGCACTGGAAAGAAAGGTGAGATCATCAGAATAAAGAGGTGGGTGGAGCAAGAGCTAGTGTGTGATTGGTGGATCCAGGTGACAGGCAGATGGAAGAGGGATGAAGAATCAATGTGGATGGTGCCAAAGGGTGGCATCTCATGCTACCTGCTCCCTGCAGATACACTCATTACCATTTCCAAGTTTATTCTTACTCCCTCCTTTCTGTCCATTAATCAGTCCTCAGTCCCTGCCAGTATATTACCCCAAGCCAATGTACCGTCATGTGTCATTTAATCAAAGGTCCGATGGATTAATAAACCTTTTGTCTTCACTTCTTTCCACTTGTTGATGTTGCAGTTTCAACTGCAAAACATTTTAATGAATTTGCCAAACTTTTCACATTCATAAATTCCCATTGACATCACAGGGGAGCTCTCTTGGGCCACCAACACCTCCTTGATAGTAGGGAAGGCTCAGAGGCACCTATGGTACCTTAGAAGTTTAAAGAGAGAAAATCTGCCTCTAAAGCTCCTGGTAAACTTTTACTAATATGTAATTGAGAGCATTCTGACCTACCGCAACAAGATCGACCAGGAAGTACTCCAACGAGTCTTCAGGGCTGCACAGTACATCATTGGGACATAACTACCAGATGTGGAAACCATCTACAACTCATAATGTCTATGACAGGTTCGCAAAATCATGATGGACTCATCCCTCCCCAGTAATCACCTGTTCAATCTTCTACTATTTAGCAAAAGATACAGAAACATTCCTGCACGAAGATCAGAATGAAAAGCTACTTTCTCCCCAGGGCGGTCATGCAACTGACCAATGACCCCCACCCACCCATAATCCATAAGCACCTAGTGAAATACATGGGCATAACTCTTGATGCTATTTTATATTTAATGATTGTATCGTTGAACATGGGCACGTGCAACACTTGAATGGGGCACCCACTGTTTCTTTTAATTTTAGAGCTGTTTGTTTTTAATTCTGTTGTAACATAGATGTCACTCTAAATAACTCAGACGTTATTTTTAAATTTAGTCATTGTGTTTTTTTTTAGTAATTGAATTGCCAGTCTGCTGTTCTGCACTGAATGAGGTAACACTGCAATCTGGTTGTCCTCAGCAATGACAATAAAGCTCTAACTAACATTGACTCTGTCAACGCAAAGTACACTGCAGATGCTGTGGTCAAATCAACACGTACAACAAGCTGGAGGAACTCAACAGGTCAGGCAGCATCCGTGGAAACGAGCAGTCAACGTTTTGGGCCGAAACAAAGGGTCTCGGCCCGAAACGTTGACTGCTCGTATCCACGGATGCTGCCCGACCTGCTGAGTTCTGTCAAGCTTCTGTCAACTCTGTCAAGCTCCATTATTAATTCAAAGTGCCCTGTTAGCACTTCCTTGAGTAACCAATTCCAGCATTGTCCCATCTAACTGATCTACCATATTCTGTCTTCTTATACACCTGGGTTACATTCACTAATTTCCAGTCTGTGGGAACCGGTGTAGAATCTGTGGAATTTTGTAAGGTGATAGCGTTCATAATTTCAGCAGTCACCCCTTCCCAGAGTTTGGGATGCCGATCAAGGATGAAGGATCAAGGAACAACTTTATTCGCCAGATACATTTACACGTATTAGGACTTTACTGTGGTCTGTTGTCACGATATGCAACAATAAACAACAACGTACAACAATTACAAAGATAAAGAATTATATCTTTATCCTTATAAATAGTTAGAGGTTAAAGTATAAAATAGTTAGAGGTTAAAGAATGAATATGGAATAAAATGTGCGTAAGTACATAAATATTGCAGACATTCCCGGAAGTTCCAGGAGTCTCCCACATATTGATAGCAGCTCCCTGATGCCCGCAAATTATATACAATATCCCAGAAATCTATTTTTTTGAGAGCGAGCGAACAAGAGGGAGAGAGAGAGCGAGTGACAGACGTAGTGAGAGAGTGACAGAGAGAGCATTCTGATTGGTCTCTCTTTGTGCTAAGTAGACCAATCAGTTTTCTCTGTGGGTGGGCTTTACAGTTGACCTCTCTCTCTCTCTTTCATTGTCCATCAGTTCAGTTTAGAGTCCTGCAGCACCATGGCAGAGTGTTCCAAAAAAAAGAAAATATAAAACGTACTTCACCCCGGACTACACTAAAGTGTACCCCTGCCCAATAGGGGTCAAAAATAATGACAGTGTTGCTCACTGCACTGTTTGCAACAGTGACTTTTCTTTTGCCCATGGTGGGTTAAATGACTGCAAAAGACATGTTGAGGTGAATTTAACAGATGTGATTCGTTCGTTAGCATAGCTAACATTATTTAAACTAGCTGGCTAGCTCCACCTGGAAGACCTGGATTGTGTCTCAACTAACCTTGAAGGACTGGTGCCAAACTACAAAAGTTTGCCAGTTGATGAGTTCTGGGGGAAGCTGTCCAAAGTAAAATCTGTGAGCACAGGGCAGTTGAGATTCAAAGAGCTCCACCAGTTGATGAAGCTGATTTTGGCGCTGCCAAATTCGAATTGTGATGTAGAAAGGGCATTCAGCATGGTGCATCACATTAAGACAGAATTCAGAAGTCAGCTGTCTCACAAAACACCTGTGAATCTGATGTCTTGCAAAGTTAACAAATTCATTGACACAGACTGCTATGAGGTTGAGACTTACGGCAAAATGCTCAAATCTGGCAAACAAGCCACATCACAGTACGAGGAAAGTTTGCAAAAGAAATAGAAAAGCTATTTGCATTAGCATTGAGAGTGCCAACAAACTACTCAACAAGGAATATATATATTCCTTGTAATGGGGTTGCCAGAGGTGGGGGTGGTGGTGCTACCTCCCTGAAATGAGTTTTTGCAGGTGGGATGTCTGATATTGATATATATTTACATATAAACAGCATTATAAAATGTGGTTTAAAGTGTTTACATTGCAGTGCAGTGACTGAGCTAATATATAGAGGGTGGTGGGAGCTAACAGGTTGTCAGGTCCTAGGTATTTATGAGCTTTCAGGCCTAGTAGTTTCTCTAACCTTACTTTCTATCACTTGTGCTAATTTCTCATTTCATTTTCTCATTCATCCTAGACATGCTGTTCTACACTACTTCTGGGAAGGTTTTTTTTTACCTTCTTTCAGAAAGAGAAGTGTAAAAAATTTCTTTATCTTCATTGCCGCTTCATATTCTCCAAGATGATATCCCCGGTCTTAGTGCGTGAGGGATGCACACTAACCTTACTGAGAGTTTTTCTTTTTAGGTATATAGTAAAGCTTTCAACCTGCTTTCACTTTTCTGATGAGCTCGTATTCTTGTACTCTTGCATTTGCCTTCCCTTGTGTTCGACCAGAGCTGGGGAACTTCTGAGAGGACATCTGCCTGACAGTTTGCTGTACTTTTTTACTAGTTAGACAAGAGTGCTTTTTAAGCTCTTTAGAAGAATGTCCACTTCTATAACGATACAGGATGAAAGCAGGCCAGTCAACCCAAAAAGTCCACCCCAACCATACACCATGCATTAATACCAAAGCTGCACAAGTCCCATTTTATTGTCCCACACCCTCATCAAGACCTGTCACATATACCTTAAGATCCTGACCTGGGCCGTACCTTCCAAATATCCAGACCTGCCTCTCGGTTTTTTTGCACTACCTTACTTTCCCTTTTCTATTTTCTACTTATGATTTATAATTTAAATTTTTATTATATTTACTATCGATTTGTACTCCAGGGAGCACGAAGCGCAGAATCAAATATCACTGTGATGATTGTACGCTCTAGTATCAATTGTTTGGTGACAATAAAGAATAAAGAAATCAATCTGCAGCCAGACAACCTACTGACCTTCACATCTTTAAGATGTGGGAGGAAACCGGAGCACCTGGAGAAACCCCACACAGTCACGAGGAGAGGGTGCACACAGACAGTGTCCAGGGTCGGGCCTGGACCCAGGTCACCGGAGCTCTGCACGCGGTCCCTCCCAGTACACAGCAGCGTTACGCCATGAGGTACTGCAGCTATGTCACAGTGATTTGGAAGTCTTTCCATGTACAAAGTACCTCTGAAAATAATTGCAGCTGCATCGCCAGGCATTCCAGTGATGTTTGAGATGAACCACACTGCCTCCCTGGGAAAGTTGCATTGTAATTGAAATCATTAAAACACTCACCATTTGAATTCCTGCCACCTTTTTGGTTCTGATGAATATTTAATTTGACACCATTAAACAGTTAACTAAATTTTCAATGTTCCAGTCGAAATGTCACATAAGGCCACCTCCTACAAAATTTTCAAATAAATTTATGGAAAATTGCAGTACACCATTAAAGCACTTCTCTAATGGAATATTCTATAACAATGCAATTTCCTATTCTCAATTTTCATGAGTAATTTACTTCTCTTCATTTCTCGTGGCTTTCAAAGGTCTCACTACCTCCCACACAGTCTCCTAAAGGTTTAACTGCAGCTGCTCTGCAGGGAAGTCAGGTAGATGGACCTGTAAGCGCAGAGTGACTGGAGATTACAGCAAGTGGGGCAATGGAAGAAATAGAGGAGAACTCACAAAATAGGTGTAGGCGTCTTTTTTCATTAATTTTAAAGGAATTTCCATCACAATTGAGTTCATGTTCAAAGGAAACTATGAAGACAGTAATCCAAAGTGACACCAACAAAATGCTGGAGGAACTCAGAAGGCTCCTGTCCTCTATGGAAAGGAACAAGCGGACGATGTTTCGGGCTGAGACCCTTTGTCAGGACTGGAAAGGAAGAGGGAAGAATAAAAAAAAAGTCAGGGAAAGGAGTATAAACCAGTAGATAATAGATGAATCCAGGTGAGGGGGAAAATAGGAGGCTGGGGGGGGGGGGAGGGGATGAAGTGAGAAACTGGGAGGTGGTAAGTGGAAAAGATAAAGGGCTGAAGAAGACAGACTCTTATAGGAGAGAAGAGTTGACCAAGGAGGAAAGGGAAGGAAGAGGAGCACTGGAGAAGGTAATAGGCAGGAGAATGAAAGAGGTAAGAGTTGGGGCAGAGCGGGGAATGGAAGAAGAGGAACGGTGAGGAGAAATATTACCAGAGGTTAGAGAAAGCGATATTCATGCCATCAGGTTGGAGGCTAGTCTTTTGACTTGCTCCTGATCTCCCTCAACATCTGCCAAACACTTGTTCTCTCTTCAGTCTGAACCCCTTCAATCAAAATTGAAGATACATTTGCACTTTCAGAATTTTAGGCCATGGCAATGGATGCTACATACACCGGATAAGATCTAACTGAGGAAATGCAGCTTGTAATGTGCGCAGTTGGGTGCGCAGTGCAACATCTCATGCCTCTGACAGTGTAGCCTCCAGCATTCAATCATCAGTTTAGATGTATGTCTCTGGTTACAGCCTTGGAACTATAACCTTTAGGTAACTGCAGCCAGCTCTATCATGGGCACTAGCCTTCCCAGCATTGAAGAGATCTTTATAAACGATGTCTCAGAAAGGTGCCGTCCATCATTAAGGACCCCCATCACCCATAATGTGGTCCCTTCTTATTACTACCACCAGGGAGGGGGTACAGGAGCTTAAAACACACAGTCAATGTTTTAGGAACAGCATCTTCCCTTCTGCCACCAGATTTGTGAATGGACAATGAAACAATTTTTGCATGTAATTGTATTTTTTAATATATTTCTTATTGTAATTTAAAGCATTTTTATATATATTGCACTGTACTTCTGTTGCAAAACAATGGATTTCACAACATATGTCAGTGATAATCAAACCTGATTCGGGGCTCCAGAGTGCTGCCCACTGAAGCACAGCCAGCACAGTAGAAAACAAGAGAACTTGGGCTTCCTGCTCTTGCACTTACTTTGAATGGGGCCACATACAGTACATGCATATTTCTGACTTGAATCAAGCTGCTTATTTCAGCTCTGTGGGACAGATACATATCTTTCTACATCTTTTAATGTATTATTGCAGTCTTGGAATTAATTCCATTAAAAACTGGGAAAACTTTGCAATTGCTCAATTGTTTAAATGCCTGATATCTGATTTTCTGTTTTTTATTCTGCCTTCCCCAGAGCCTTGATCCTTGGTGCCCTTTAGACCTGAATAATGCTGCTTTAACATTTTGACTACTGCTGCCAAGTTTGCCTGGGAATTTTGGATTAAGCATCGGATTGCGACACCAGAGGAAATGTCATCATGGATTACCACACAGCGAGAAGGGAGAACACAGGCCAATTACTCACAACTAGCAAAGTGCCATTCTGTGGTGTTGGTCCATTTGAAAATGTATCAAACTATACTCTGCTAACTTGCACTAATGACGGACGCGAGTGCAATGTTCATTGAAAGCGGCATCACATGCAGACGGGGTGGTGAAGAACACATACAAAATGCTGAAGGAATTCAGCAAGTCAGGCAGTATCTATGGAGGTGATAAACAGTCGGTTTCAGGCTGAGACCCTTCACTGGGTCTAGATTCCTGATGAAGGATCTTGGCCCAAAGTGTCAACTGTTTATTCCCCTCTATGGATGCTGCCTGACTTGTTGAGTTCCTCAATCATTTTGTGGGCGTTGCTCAAGATTTCCAGCATCTGCAGGATCTCTTAGGTTTAGGGAAATGGAGATGGTGTTTAGCATATTGGCCTTTATCAGTCAGGGCTCTGTGTATAGGAGCTGGGACATTATGTTGTAGTTGTAAAAGTCGGTGGTGAGGCTACACTTGGAGTACTACCTGCAGGTTTGGTCACTCTGTTATAGGAAGGACATGGTTAAACTGGAAAGTGTGCAGAGAAGATTTACTGTGATGTTGCCTGGACCAGAAGACTTGAGTTACAGGGAAAAGTCTTTCTGTGGAACATAGGAAAATGAGGGGCAGCATTATAAAAGTGTTTTAAATTATGAGAGGCATAGATAACAGTCTTTCCCCCAGAGTAGGGAAATCCAAAACTAGGGGCATGGGTTTAGAGGGAAATGATTGGGAAGGGACTGAGAGGCATCTTTTTCACAGAGAGGATGGTGAGTGTATGGGACGAGCTGCCAGAAAGAGTGGTTGAGGCAGGTACAATCGTATTATTTAACAAGCACTTAGATGGGTTGATGGAAAGGAGAGTCTGGAGGGATATGGGTCAAATGCAAGAAATTAGGACTAGATGGCTGTGCCTTCATATGGTGTGGTTGGTCTGAAGGGTCTGTGTTGGTGCTGTAGTGTTCTGTGGCTCTATACTTAATATTTTCCACCATGTTGGAAATGAATCCTCTGGGGTTTCAATACATTGCTTGCTCAATATTCCAGCAACAATCTGACAGGAAATCATTTCTCTCTTTCTCACCCTGTCTCCTCTTACCCACACTGCACCCACTCTCTAGGTTGTTATAAGTAACCTATAGTAGGCATGTTGGACAATGGCACCCGGACATCTCTCGTCCCTTTGGCCAACGCTCATCCCTCATCCAGAATTTCTGGAAAATGGATTATTGATCCATATGCTCTCAATGTGGTTTCCCCTACATTAGTTGGAAGAAGTTCAGATCCCCTCACCAAACACCTTCCCTCCATCTTCCATGACTATCTGGACCTCCTGGTTGCCAGTCATTTTAAATTCCATCCTCACACCAGCTTGTCTATCCTCAGCCTCCTCCACTACCGGGTTGAGGCTAAGTGCACACTGGATAAACAGGACCTCACATTCCCCTGGGCAGTCCACAACCCAATCACATGAATGCTGAATTCTCCAACTTCTGTGAAACTCCTCCTCTGTCTCTGATCTTTCTCTTTCTGATGTGCTCAGTTCCTCTTACACCAAACCCCACCCCATCATCCTGTCTCTCCCCTCCTCCACTCACATCACCCTCAGACCCCCTCCCACTTGACCCTCCCCACCTCCCTCTCTTGATTCCTCACTTCACCTTCCTCTCCTATCAGATTCCCCCATCTGCAGCCCTCCAACTATCACCCCCCCAGCTTCTTTTGCAATTTCCATTTTCCTCGCCTCCATCAGCCTATCACCCATCCTCACCAGGATCCGCCTATCACCTGCCAGCTCTCACTCCACCCCTTCCCCCACGTCTTCATACTGGCTATTTACTCTTCATCTTCGTGAAAAGCTGCCTGTGCCTTTCCTTCCACAGATGCCGGCTGGCCACCTCCAGATTCTAGCATCTTTAGTCTCTGCTGACTCCATCAAGCCATATTGCTGCTTATGGA
The DNA here is from genome assembly GCF_030144855.1 of Hypanus sabinus. Taxonomy (NCBI): domain Eukaryota; kingdom Metazoa; phylum Chordata; class Chondrichthyes; order Myliobatiformes; family Dasyatidae; genus Hypanus; species Hypanus sabinus. The sequence goes on along the minus strand of NC_082710.1, from coordinate 145,385,838 downwards.
AGCTTACTGTGCACAAATAGACTTCCACATGACCCACATTACACCTCTACATTGGCTGCTAATAACTCCAGAACATCCTACTCTTGTTAGAAGTAATTTAGAAACACAATTCTGTATCCAGACTTTTTCCAAAAAGTTCAATGGTCAGGAACTTACTGCCAACTCTGAACACAAGCTGGTTGCTGCTGTTATATAGAAAAATGACAAACACTTTGTTGGTTTCCTGGCCATATCCTACATGGTGAGGATGTGACATCATGATGGTGGGTGGATGGATCAGAGAAAGTTCTACAGTCAGCAAAAGCCATGCCCAGCAGCTTTGCCAGCCGTCAAAACTGCCAAAGATTTCACATTTTTCAAACTATTGCTAATATCCAAAAGTTATAAAATTTTAACAAGTAATCATTGAAAGAAAAACAATTTAAACATTGAATCACTTCAAATAATTTCAAACAATTAAAAAGATACTTAGAGAAAGTTGATAGTTCCCTGCATTAAGATGAGAGGGCACTTTCTTTCAACAGCTGCCCTAACACAGTATAAGCCCAGCAGCTGATTCCCCAGTGAGAATGCTGAGAAAATGCGCCATGGTTTCTGTTCTGCTACAAGGATCTTTGAATGCCCAGCTTTTCCAAACAGCTGGGGACTTCCATTTCCATGTGCAAGTTCCACATTTCCGCTCCCTCATGGACGGCCATAAACACTTGACGAGCACACCACTGCCGACACCTCCCGGCAAGCTCCAGCATTTTACCACAATGCAGTTTCATGCTGATAATCCAGGTGTTGGCAAAGTAGGGATGGGGAGAAAAGTGGCCACTCATTTATTTACTTAGAGATACAGCACGGTAACCATAAGATATAGGAGCAGATTAGGCCATTTGGCCGATCCAGTCCACTCCATCATTTCATTATGGCCGATCCAACTTTCCTCTCAGCCCCAATCTCTGGCCTTCTTCCTATATCCCTTCATGCCCCAAACAATACAAAATCTAGCAAGTTCTCCTCAAATATATACAGTATAAGACTTGGCCTCCGCAGTTGCCTGTGGCAAAGAATTCCACAGGTTCACAACTCGCTGACAGAAAAAGTTCCTCCTTGTTTACAGCCCCTCTTTTCGGAGGCTGGGTCCTCTGCGTAATAGGCTCTTCTGGCAAAGCAAGCCCACACCGCCCAATTGCACCCACGTGACCCATATGACCTTGGAATGTGGGAGGAAGACGGAGCATGCAGGAGAAACCCGTGCAACCATGGGTAGAACGTAGAAGCTCCTCACACACAATGGCAGGAAACAAACCTGAGCCACTGGTGTTATGATAGCATTACACTACCGCACCATCCCAAATAAAGGCATAATAGTATAGCTGTAAGCGTAACTTAGTAAAGGCAGAGAATGGAAACAGTCAGCATCAGTGGAGAGAGAGAGAGAGAGGCAGAGTTAATGTCTCGGAGCAACAACCTCACTTCAGAATACATTTCCTACAATGTTGATCTCCTAGATTCACTGATTCTCATTTCAGGCGACAGTTTTTAGTAGTTCGATATTTCAGAGGCTATCAACCAGTAGAGCAATTCAAAATTGGATTTGCAACCCTTCACTGGAGTCCATTTGCAGCTCTTGGCACTTCCAGTACAAAAATCATTTGTGGCAATGCATTGATTTGATACTTGGTATCTGATGAAATAGTCTGTTCGATTGTGATAATTGATTGGTAAAGCCTCACATCCAAATGTTATTATTTTCAGAAGAGTGATGCTGAACGTATTCCTGACTTGGAGCCCTTGGCTGTAGCCAAAGGAAACACTGAGACTCAGGAAGATTTAAAACTTTGAAAGTAATGATAGATGGATTATTTTTTTCTGCCCACTGACTTCTAATGTAAGGAGGGAAGGACAAAGCAGGTCCTTCTGCCTCCTGTAAAAACTCATGGCTGGTGAGATCACTTTCCCATAGCCCTCAACTCACCCATCTTTCAGTTCTCCCTTGAAAATATTCAATGTCTCCACCTCCATAGGTAGAGAATAGCAAAGATTCAGCAAAGTGTAACAGTGCAATGGCCTTACAGCGATCAGTGACCGAGGTTCAGTTCCCACCACTGTCTGTAAGGAGTTTGTACGTTCTCCCCATGATTGTGTGGGTTTCCTCTGGGTGCTCTCATTTCCTCCCACAGTCCAAAGACTTACAGTTAGGTTTAGTGAGTTGCAGGCATTCTGCGTTGGTGCCCAGCACAATCCATACTGATTTCATTTGACGCAATTGACACATTTAACTCCATGTTTCGATTACATGTGACAAATAAAGCTAATCTTATAAGAACCTTATCTTACCAGTACTAAAGAACCTGACAATCTCTAGCTGACATGAGCACTGACTTATTCTAAAACAATTCCACCTTGTTCAAGATACAATAGACAATAGACAATAGGTGCAGGAGTAGGCCATTCAGCCCTTTGAGCCAGCACCGCCATTCAATGTGATCATGGCTGACCATCCACAATCAGTACCCCGTTCCTGCCTTCTCCCCATATCCCTTGACTCTGCTATCTTTAAGAGCTCTATCTAACTCTTTCTTGAAAGCAGCCAGAGAATTGGCCTCCACTGCCTTCTGAAGCAGAGCATTCCATAGATCCACAACTCTCTGGGTGAAAAAGTTTTTCCTCAACTCCATTCTAAATGGCCTACCCCTTATTCTTAAACTGTGGCCTCTGGTTCTGGACTCCCCCATCATCAGGAACATGTTTCCTGCCTCTAGCGTGTCCAATCCCTTAATAATCTTATATGTTTCAATCAGATTTCCTCTCATCCTTTTAAATTCCAGTGTATACAAGCCCAGTCATTCCAATCTTTCAACATATGACAGTCCCGCCATCCCAGGAATCAACCTCGTGAACCTACACTGTACTCCCTCAATAGCAAGGATGTCCTTCCTCAAATTTGTAGACCAAAACTGAACACAATACTCCAGATGTTGTCTCACCAGGGCCCTGCAGAAGGGCCTCTTTGTTCCTATACTCAATTCCCCTTGTTATGAAGGCCAACATGCCATTAGCTTTCTTCACTGCCTGCTGTACCTGCATGCCTACTCTCAGTGACTGATGAACAAGGACACCTAGATCTTGTTGTACTTCCCCTTTTCCTAACTTGACACCATTCAGATAGTAATCTGCCTTCCTGTTCTTGCCACCAAAGTGGATAACCTCACATTTATCCACATTAAACTGCATCTGCCATGCACCTGCCCACTCACTCAACCTGTCCAAGTCACCCTGCATTCTCCTAACATCCTCCTCATATTTCACACTGGCACCCAGTTTTGTGTCATCTGCAAATTTGCTAATGTTACTTTTAATCCCTTAATCTAAAGCATTAATATATATTATGAATAGCTGCGGTCCCAGCACCGAGCCTTGCAGTACCCCACTAGTCACTGCCTACCATTCTGAAAAGGACTCGTTAATCCCTACTCTTTGTTTCCTGTCTACCAACCAATTTTCTATCCATGTTAGTACCCTACCATGTGCTCTAATTTTGCCCACTAATCTCCTATGTGGGACCTTATCAAAGGCTTTCTGAAAGTCCAGGTACACTACATCCACTGGTTCTCCCTTGTCCATTTTCATAGTTACATCCTCAAAAAATTCCAGAAGGTTAGTCAAGCATGATTTCCCCTTTGTAAATCCATGCTGACTCGGACTGATCCTGTTACTGCTATCCAAATGTGCCGCTATTTCATCTTTTATAATTGACTCCAGCATTGTCAGGCTAATTGGTCTATAATTCCCTGTTTTCTCTCTCCATCTTTCCTTAAAAAAGTGGGATAACATTAGCTACCCTCCAATCCTCGGGAACTGATCCTGAATCTACAGAACATTGGAAAATGATTACTAGACGATACTAGAGGATGTTTGTTTAGGGTGAGGGGAGGAAAGTTTAAGGGAGATGTCAAAGAGCAGCAGTCATAATCACAAGAGATTCTGCATATGCTAAAAATCTTCAGCAATCCACACAATTGCTGGCGAGACTTTGAGAGGCTGGTCAAGGACTACATATGCAGCATGCTACCACCCACACTGGACCCTCTACAATTCGCCTACAATTCTGATCGACAGATGACGCAATAGCCACAGATCTACGCACTGTCCTTACACATCTGGAGAAGAAGGATGCTTATGTGAGAATGCTGTTCTTGGACTGCAGTTCAGCATTCAACACCATAATTCCCTCCAGGCTCGACAAGAAGCTCAGAGACCTCGGCCTTCACCCTGCCTTGTGTAGCTGGATCCTGGACTTCCTGTTGGATCATCAGCAGGTATAAGAGTGGGCTCCCTCACTTCCACACCTCTGACTCTCAACACAGGAGAACCTCAAGGCTGTGTCCTATGTCCCCTCCTCTACTCTCTGTATACCCATGACTGTGTCACCACCCACAGCTCCAATTTGCTAACTAAATTTGCTGACAACACTACACTGATTGGCCTAATCTCAAACAATAACGAGGCAGCCTACAGAGAAGTCATCACCCTTACACAATGGTGTCAAGAAAACAACCTTTCCCTCAATGTTGCAAAAACAAAGGAGCTGGTTGTGGACTACAGAAAGAATGGAGACAGGCTAACTCCTATTGACACCAATTGATCTGGGGTTGAGAGGGTGAACAACTTTAAGTTCCTCAGCATCCCATCACCAAGGATCTCACGTGGTGTGTATATACTGGCTGTGTGGTTAAAGAAGGCACAACAGTGCCTCTTTCTCCTCAGACGGTTGAAGAAGTTTGGCATGGGCCCCCCAAATCCTTTCTACAGGGGCACAACTGAGAGCATCCTGACTGGCTACATCACTGCCTGGTATGGGAACTGCGCCTCCCTCAATCGCAGGACTCTGCAGAGAGTGGTGCGGACAGCCCAGAGCATCTGAAGATGTGAATTTCCCACTATTCAGGACATTGACAAAGACAGGTGTGTAAAAAGGGCCCAAAGGATCATTGGGGACCCGAGTCACCCCAACCACAAACTGTTCCAGCTGCTACCATCCGGGAAATGGTACCGCAGCATTAAAGCCAGGACCAACAGGCTCTGGGACAGCTTCTTCTATCAGGCCATCAGATAATTAATTCATGTTGATACAATTGTATTTCTATGTTACAATGACTGTCCTGTTGTACATACCATTTATTATAAATTGCTATAAATTGAAGATTGCACACTTAGACAGAGATGTAACGTAAAGATTTTTACTCATGTATATGAAAGATGTAAGAAATAAAGTCAATTCAAGTCACTTATAAACTCAGTGGGTCAGGCAACATCTATGGAGGGGAATAAACAGTCAGTGTTTCAGACCAAGACCCATCATCAGGACTAATGAAGTCCTGATGAAGGGTTTTGGCTTGAAATTTTGACTGTTCATTGACCTCCATAGATGCTGCCTGACCTGGTAAGTTCCTCCAGCATAAAGAGTGTTGGGTGCCTGGAATACACTGCTGGGAATGGTGGTAGAGGTTGCTACAACAGGGACATTTAAAAGACTCATAGATAAATATATGGATTTAAGAACAATGGTGGCCCTAGGGCCACGCAGGAGGGAAGGATTAGATTGATCATGGAGTCAGTTTATACACATAGATCGATACAATAACATGGACTGAATGGGTCAGTACTATACTGTAGTGTTCTACGTTCTGTGTTCTATACCCACACTAAGGCAAACACCCTCCCAACCAATGCTCCCTCTAAGGTGTGCGTGTGCACGCATTTTTTACAACTCGCGCACAAAGGAATTTAAACTGCGCACAAAAGGTCGTCACCCTCTACCTCGCTGGCATGTTAAGTATATTTTAACATATTAAAGTCTTATTTCAAGTTTCAACATATTAACCAGATTTCATCACCTAATCTACTTTCACTTCTTATAGTATATCGGTCTGCAGCTAATAGCAAGCCTTGCACGTTCTCGGCTCTCACTGTTCAGGGGTGTGGAAATCACACAGGCTGCAGCCCAGGATTTTTTTTTTGATGCCGGGATATGCCATTTTTCTGTCAAAAAAGTCCCAGGCTGTTGCATCTCAGGTAAGTGAATTTCTTTACTGTGTATTATTCTATTCCTTTTAAGCCATGAACAACAAACTGGACTTGGCAGCTTATTCCACTAAAAAATTTAGTGTGCACGTGTTGTTGTCACTGGGCAAAAAGCTGCACAGCACAAGATTTTTGCACACACTGGCCACTGCAATTTAGAGGAAACGTTGCTCTCCACAACAAAATCAGCGTTAAGAATTAGAAGGAAATCCAGTTTATCTAGCCTTGTTCTGCCACAATAACAGGGAAATGAATAATATGCTAAAGAGCTACTAATAAAAGAAATAGATTGTGAAGCGATTGAGCTGTGTGTTGGCCAACTCCGAGAGAAAGTATTATCTTGGTGGGTTATTGCTATCTTTGGAGACTGTGCCAAGTAATTATATTTTGTAACATTGAAGATGACTGCTGCAAATAAAGATTAGTGGGTGAATGAGAGAACAATGCCCAGTTCTACAGATTCCCAACTTTGCATAGCTGTGGTTCATATGTAACCACATACTAATTCAGTGGGTAGAAATGTCAAGTGCTAGAGGTGAGAGGGACAAAGTTTAAAAGATATATTTTATTTTTGCACTAAGGGTGGGGGGATGCAACTAGAGATGGATACAATAATGGTGTTCAGGAGGCGGTAGACGCATAAATATGCAGGGGAGAGAGGGATCTGGATTAAGTGCAGGCAGAAGGAATTAGTTTAATTCAACATTGAGTTAACACAGAATGGCAAACACAAGAGGGAATAATTTTAAAGTGATTGGAGGAAGGTATGGGGTACAGAGATATGCAGTTTCTATGCACTGAGAGTGGTGGGTACGTGGAACGTGCTGCTAGGGGTGATGGTCGAGGCATCCTGACGAAGGGTCTCGGCCCGAAACGTCGACAGCGCTTCTTCCTATAGATGCTGCCTGGCCTGCTGCGTTCCACCAGCATTTTGTGTGTGTTGCAGGGACATTTAAGAGACCTTACCTCTCTTTCCACAGATTACCTGCTGAGTTACCTTTTGTTCTTACCACCAGAGCAAAGTCAACTTAAAAAGGCTAAATGACTTGTTAAGGTTGCACACTTAATGAAGAGTAGGTGAGCAGCAGGATAAGATGTGAGGGTGGTGGCATTGAATTGCACCACTGAAGATAAGAGGGGTGATTGATAAGTTTGTGGCCTAAGGTAGAAGTTTAATGAAATCTAGAATCTCATCTTCTAGATTTTTCTGATTTTTGAAAACCTAGCACATTTATTTTTCCTACATCTACGCACTTAGTCCAGTGGTCATGGAACATACGGATCCCTTCTTTGTAGAAGTCGGCGTCTTGGACCTTCAGAAGCGGTCCACAGCAGGGTGATTGATAAGTTCATGGCCTAAGGTAGGAGATGAGTTATTAACTTCAAACTTTTTGTATTTTTCACTCAAAGAGTTGAACTGCACATGCATGTAATGAGAGCTGTATAACTCATCTCCGCTTTAGGCTATGAACTTATCAAACACCCTGGCTGTGGACCACCTGGAGGTCCAAGACGCTCTCATTACATACATGTGCAGTTCAACTCTTTGAGTGAGAATGCAGAAAGTTTGAAGTTAATAACTTATCTTCTACCTTAGGTCACAAGCTTATCAACCACCTCTCACATGAAGATGATTAATAGGGATTATTGAGAGACACTCCACCCCTGTTGCAGGGGGTCAGGAGCAGATTCTTAAAACTAAACCTCAGTTATCAGTGAGGATGTCAGCAAGCTGGGCTGTGGAAATCAGGACCCCCATACACTCCCTCAAAAAGAACAACTCGCAGTGGAGTCAAGGGCCACCTGAAAATCCCAGAGCTCTAGTTCTTCAGTTACTTTTGGAATGAGGGCTACTGAATCAAGGCCATAGATTGAGTTATGGTAGAGATCTATTATGAACAGAAGTCAACAGGTGCAAGTGTAGGCCACTCAGCCCCTCTATCATGTCCCACAACTCAATATAATCATGGCTAATCCATGCTGGCCTCAATTCCTTGTCTGTGCCAGTTTTCCATAACTTTCAATTCCTCAGTCTTTCAAATCTTTATCTATTTCCATCTTCAATGATTCAGCCTTCACCACCATCAGGAGCAGAGACTTCCAAAGGTTCACCTGCCTTTGAGAGAAGATGTTTCAACCTGCCTCAGTTTTAAATCACTGGCCCCTTATTTTGTAACAGTTTGTTCTTGTTCATAATTCTCCCACTTGTGAACATTTTCCAACATCTACCCTGTCAATTCGCTTCTATGCTTCCATGAGATAAATCATCATTCTTCTAAACCTCCACGAATACAAATCCAGACTCTTGGCAGGAAAACCCTCTCATCCCAGGAATTACCCTGACGAACTTCCTTCGAACTGCCTCCAGATCTACCATGTCTTTTCTTAGGCATGGGGACCAGAACTGCACAGTGTTACAGATGTGGCCTCACCATCACCCTGTACGACTGATTGAAGATTCAGGACTCGAGGTTCAAGTTTATTTATCACATGTAGATCGAAGCATGCAGTGGAATGTGTCAGTTGCGTTAACAACCAACACGCCGAGGGTAACCTGGGAGCAGCCAGCAAGTGTAGCCACAAATCCTAGCGCCAGCATAATATTCTTGCAATACTCAGCAGCACAACACAGAATACAATAATCAACAAGAGCAAAACAACGCTTGTTCCTCTCAACCACCCACACACATACACAGTCCTCCAACCTTGACATTAAGATAAAGAACACAACGCTAAAGTAAAACAATAAATATAAATACATGTGATAGCTTACATACACTGATTGATTATGTGTCCATAAAGTGTCACTAGGCACAAGAATGTCTGTATGTAAAGTGATAGGAAATGATAAAGTAGTGGTGGGAGGAGGGGGGAGGGGAGGGTTAGTGGAGGTGTTGACTAGCTGTGCTGACTGGGGAAAGTAAGTTTTTTGAGTCTGTGGTCCTGGCGTGGATGCTACATAGCCTCACCCTGACGAAAGTGGGATTAACGCTCCATGAGCAAGGTGGGAGGGTTCATGATGTTACTGGCCTTTTTCTAGCACCTTTCTGTATATATGTCCTTGATGGCGCATGGGCTGGTGCCAGTAATGCGTTGCCAGCTTTGACTTCCGTTGTAGAGCCTCCCTGTCTTCCGTTGCAGAGCATGGAAATTCCAAAGGTTTGGTTCTTCAGTCGATTTTGGACTGAGAGCTACAGATGGAGTTATGGTAGAGATCTGCTATGAACTCAAGACAATAGAGACAAATGTAGCTCACTCAGCCCCTCCATCCTGCCCGAACACTCAATAGGAAAGTGTACAGGCTTGAGGGCTGAATGTCCTCCCCCATTCCAAACTGTTACAGAGTGTCATCCAATTGGTGGCCCCTGCCTCCATACCTACCTCTCTCTACAGCACAGTAGAGTAGTGTAACCACTAGTGTAACACTTTACAGTGACAGCTGAAGAACAGAGTTCAATTCTCGTTGCTGTCCATAAGGAGTTTGTACGTTCTGCCCGTGACCATGCTGCTGCTTTTCGTTGGCTGCTCCCATTTCCTCTCACATTCTAAGGACATATGGATCGGATGCAGTAAGTTGTTGGCATGCTACATTGACACCGGAAGCACAGGGGCACTCGTAGGCTTCCCCACAGCCCTCGCAAATGAATCATTTCTCTGTATGGTTTGACATTTCGAAGCACATATGACAAATAAATCTAATCTCTCTTTCACCTATTTTTGGCCCATGATGTGCCAGCCGTCACGTCCAAGATCAATCTAACCCTTCCCTCTCACATATCCCTCCATTTTTCTTTCATCTGTGTGCATATACAAGAGTCTCTTAAATATCCCTAATACTACTGCCTCTACAACCACCCCTGGTAGTGTGTTCCACCCACTCACCACTCTGTGTCAACAAAAACTCATAACTCTAAGGTGATTAGAGGATATCTCTGATATCCCCCTATACTTTCATCCAATCACCTTATGTCCTCTTGTATTAGCCAGATCAGTCCTGGGGAAAAAATGCTAGCTGTCCAATCTATCTATACTTTTTACCATCTACACCTCTATCAAGTCAAACCACCACTAACCTTTTGCCCCAAAGAGAAAAGCCCAAGCTCACTCAACCTTTCCTCATAAGGCACATTCTCCCATCGAGGCAGCATTCTGATAAATCTCCTCTGCACCTATTCCAAATCTTCCTATAAAGAGGCAACTAGAACTGAACACATTACTCCAAATGAGAACTGCAACATTACTGTGTGGCTCTTGAACTCAATTCCTCGACTAATGCTCTACCTTCATCAACTGGTTTTATCACTTCCTCAAAGAATTCAATCAAGCTCATGAGGCATGACTTCCCCCTCACAAGCCCATGCTGATCAGACTATTACTCACCAAATGCTCGTAAATTCTGTCCTTAGAATCCTCTCCAATAGTTTGCCCACCGCTCACTAGTCTATAATTCCCAAGATTAAAAGGAAGATTACTTGGAAATTAAAAGGAAAATTTATGTTCGAAAAATCATTTCACGTTCATTGAAACTAAAGTCCGAAGTAATTATCAAACAATAGCAAAGCAAATCTGTTCCTCATTAATAGAGTGATCCTGACTGCCAAAAATTGATCTGTTAATTCAGGGGTCGGCAACCTGCGGCTCCCGAGCCATTTGTGGCTCTTTCACCTCTGTGCTGCGGCTCCCTGTGGCTTTGGGAAATAATTGGTCAGTATTTAATTAAAATGTATTTTATGTTAGTTTGTTAGCTTTTGAAATGTAATTCTAAATTTGAAGATTATGGTGATCTTGTACGATCTAAGTGTGGCGACACATTTCCTCACAATTAGCCAGCATTCCGGCTAAGGGAGATAGCCTACGCGGGTTTGTGAGTACGCGTCTTTTGCAGCATCTGCGTCCATGGGGGCTGGGTTGAGGGAGGCTTAAAAGCAAGGCTGTTTAGTTCGAATAAAGTTACCTTTGACTGCAGTCTTTATTTTAGCGCTGCGTGTAGCGCTACACCGCTACAACGTGTTTTTTATCGCTATTAATATACATCACCACTGCCAATGCCTGACACCCGCCAGTGCGCGCTTTCTTTTAATTCTTCGATCCAAGGTAGGCTACCTATGTAGTAACCTTCAACCCAACGTCTTTTTTTCAGAGTTCAAAATGTTTTTGTTGCATGCAGAAATGTAATTTCGTTTTCTCTGCAGGAGTTCATCAATTTCAAAAATGCAACACATTATAGTTTGTTTATACATAGCATAAAGGCAAAAAAAACCCGTTGTATGCAGTGTTATTTCATTTTGTGGCTCCCAGTGTTTTCTTTTCTGTGGGAAATGGGTCCATATTGGCTCTTTTAGTGGTAAACGTTGCCGACCCCTGTGTTAATTATTATGGCTGTACATGCAAAGGAGTATTTCAATAATGTGTGTGACAATAGTACAAATTGTTTAACCTCATGGCTGGAGAAGTAATCCAAGAGAGAAACATTAACTCTGGAGCTGTGCAACACACACAAAATGCTGGAGGAACTCAGCAGGCTGGGCAGCACCTACAGAAAAGAGTAAATAGTCAACATTTTGGGCTGACACCCTCATCAGGAATATTGGAAGCTTGCATTGTTGGCATTGTGGAACAATTATGTCTGGTCTGAGAGAGAGATTCTCAGAGACTGGTGAAGCTGGGCTCTTGATTCTCTTGAGAAAGAAAGATCAGAGCATTTACTATTAATGATCTTTAGAATGGTGAAAGCTTTGCTGGGATCCAACTAGAACTGTTTCTGCATGAAGAGAACCCAGTACCCTGTGACTGTCACCAACAAACCCAACCCAACACACAAGAGGAACGTCTTCCCCTGAGAGTCGGGAGAATGTGGGAGGAGGCAGGTGCAGGGAAAACTGGATTGGATTGGTTTATTATTGCCTCGTGGACCAAGAAACAGCAAGAAGCTTTTGTCTGCATGCCGTCCAGGTAGATCATGCCTTACCCAAGGCAATAAAAATAAAGCTGGAATGCAGAGATTAATGAGACAGTTAGAGGGGAGGAATAGTGCAGATAGACAAATGAAGGGCCATGATGAGCTAGTTTCAAAGAACAAGAGTTCATCATTTAGCATATGAGAAGTCTGTTCAAGAGTCGGATAACAGTGGGATTGAATCTGTTGCTGAGCCTGGTGGTACGAGGTCCCAAGCTTTAGTATATTCTGCCCTATAGGATGGGGGGGGGGGGCAGAAGATGAAATGTCCAAGGTTATGATAGCTACTTGATTATGATAGCTACTTTCCCGAGGATGCAGGGAAGCATAGAAGGAATCTGTGGAGGGAAGGCTAGTTTCCATGATGTGCTAGGCTGTGTCCACAACCCAGAAATTCCTTCCTGTCTTTAGCAGAACAGTGGCATTACCAAGCTGTGATGCATCTAGTTAGGATGCTCTCTGTGATGCATCTGTATAAACTGCCTTTGCCCAAAGATAAATAAGAAGGATGGGGCTCTGCTGGTGAGGGGGCAGAAGAGATTATCCAGGATAACACACACAAAATGCTGGAGGAACTCAGCAAGTCATGCAGCTCAATGGAGGGGATAAACAGTTAATGTTTCAGGGCAGGATCCTTTATTAGGACCTGTTTATTCATCTAGACTACCACCATCTGCAGAACCTCTGCGTCCTGATGAAGGATTTTGGTCTGAAACGTCAAGTGTTTATTCATTTCCACAGATGCTGCCTGACCTGCTGAGTTCCTCCATTTTTTTGAGCTATTCTGCAGATTCTCTGGCACTTAAGATTCTCCAGGGCGCTGCCTGGATTTGGGCATTATAACGAAGGACTGGATTTATTTCTTCTGGAGTAGGAGAGGCTGAAGAGGGAGTCTAAGAGGTGGCTATTAAGAATTTGTCCCCGTGGTGGGAGTGTCTAAGGCTAGACGGTACAGGTTTAAAGTGAGAGGAGGAGGGCTACAGAGAGTTAAGGAGTCTCTGTACGTCCTTCAGGTTTTCTCCAGTGCCCCTGGCTTCCCCCCACCATCTAGAGACATAACCGGTGGGTTAATTAGTCATTGAAAATCATGCTATGATTAAGTTAGGGTTAATTCGGTTTGTCTGGGGTTGCTGGGGCAGCGTGGCTCAGAAAGCCAGAGGAACCTACTCCATGCTAAATAAATAAAGAAATCCAGAGGATTTACTGGGATAATTGCAGGAAGATTCGGAATCATAACTGTGTGGTGAGAGGGGTTCATACCACAAGCAACTAAAGAAGTTGGGGCTGTAGTTTGTAAGGACCAGACATGATCATAATATAGCTAAGGGGAGATGCCAAGACGTTTTCACTGGTGGGAAAGTCTCAGAGACAAAGGTAAGGGGAGGTTTCATTTAAAACTGGAGGGCATAGGAATTTCTTCCCTCCGAGGGTGGTGACTCCCTGGAATCCTCTGCCCCAGAGGGTTGAGGAGAATGGATCATTGGGGGATCGAAAGAGGAGAGACAGACTCTTTGATAGAGGACAATGGTGAATTGGCACAGAGACGGAGTCGAAGCCAACCATGATCATTTATTTATTTACTTTCTTGATTACTTGTTTATTTATTTACTAGCTAACGGCTACATTATCATGGCACCCAACCTTTAATTGGTAGAGCAACCTTGAGAGGCTGAGTGGCCTACGCCTGCTCCTGTTTCCTGTGTTCTTGGGTTCACCATCCTAAGGAGCAGAGGGCCATTCAGGGAGCGTGTTCCAGGGATCACCTGGTGAACTGTACTTGTCCTGCAAGGAGAGACACAGTACACACTATCCCACCTTCCATGAACTTTATCTCATCCAAACTTCTGAGGCCCATTTCAGGACTGCTCCACCACACCAAGCTCCCACTTGTCCCAGGGCTGCCGACTTACCCAGCCTCCTAAATGGGTAATTTTGTGAAAATCATAAAAATTGCAGATGCTGTAAATCTGAAACAAAACCAGAAAGTGCTGGAAACTCTCAACAGATCAGACAATGTCTGTGGGAAGAGAAACAGAGTCAACATTTTCGGAAAAAGATCCTTCAGCAGAACGCTAATTTAAAGGCTTCGAACCAATCTTCAGTTTCCTGACTGAGAAAGCCCCTCCCTATCTCTACAGCCTTCCTCCAACTCCCTCAAGTCTCCACATTCTCCAAGTACACTCGGTACATTCCTAATTTTAATCGGTCCATCACTGAGAGCAATGGGTTAGTGGGTTTCCTCCAGCCCATTCCACATTCACTGAAGTCAAAGCTTCTCTGTGTCACTGCTGAGGCCAAGCATTATTTTAAACCCTTCTCCAGAGCAAAATTCAATCAACTTGAGGTCTATAACTATTGATGGAGTAAGCTTCTCCAGGGAGTTCCACCATTCAGTCTCTCTGTGTGAGAGGAAGGCAATTCCCAAAACCTTGCATCGCCTGAAACTATAACCTTAATGGACATCAGGAGAGGAAGAGGGAATGCACTATGGAAATGAAAGTTCTAAAAATGTGGTGAGAGGGTTTTGTAATTCAAGAAGTCGGTCTGTATATTTTGGAGTTCAGAAGATCAAAATTCAAAATTATCAATGTTGTCATATACTACCCTGAGGTTCATTTTCTTGCAGGCATTCATCATAAAACAAAGAAATACAAAGATGGCGAGATGATGCTGGGAATACAAGTTGTGGAGTCTTTCAAAGTGAGTCCATAGCTTCAATAATGAGGTGACTGAGGTTATCCACACTGACTCAGGAACCAGTGTTCTTGAACCTAATAGTATGGGACCTAAGGCTCCTATACCACCTTCCCAGTGGCAGCAATGGGAAGAGAGCATAGTTTGGATGTTGGGGTTCTGTGAATCTAATGTGATGTTGAAATAACCAAGACACAGTGACAGGGGAGATGCTGAGATGTTTCCACCAGAGTCTCAAATGTCAAAATGAGGTGCATAGGGCTTTCTTCTCACCGAGGGTGGTGACTCTCAGGAAGAAAATGCTTTAATCTTTTTAGGAAGCTTTTACACGTTATTCTGCATTGTTATTGTTTTACCACATTCTAGCTCAAAGCACCGGGTAATGATTTGTTCTGTGTAAACAGTATGCAAGACAAGCTTTATGTTAGTATGGATGACAATAATAAACTAAGCCTTTCTTTATTCCCTGGCAGAGTTGTGGAAAGGAAGCTCAGTCTGGCTCAGGGAGTGAGGAGGGTATTACCTGTACAAATGATGCCTTGATATTCATCGCACAGCCGATCGTCGCACTCGCAGAACTGGCCTGAGATATACCATTGCTGGAGAGAGCCACACATACACTTGCCACAGTGACAGGAACCTGGGGAGGGTTCAAATCATCCACTCAGTAACATTCAACACCAGCACCCCGAGCCTCCTCATTTTAACTGCAGCCACCGTCACATTGTGAAATCCAATTAAAGCCTTCACCTACAGAGACCCTGATTCCCTCCACCTCACCAGCAGTGGGTCACACAGAATAGAGGGTTTAAAATAAGTGGAGGGGCAGGAGGGTGGTTGCCCAGAGGTACCCGCTTTATACTTCTATTATCTCTCAGCCTCCTTTGCTCCAAGGGAAGTTAGAATACAGCACAGAAACAGAGGCCCTTGAGCCCATCTTATCAATGCTATATATGGTGTCCCACTTGTCTGTATTAGGCCTGTATCTACTTTTCTTCCTATCCAAGAACCTGTACAAATGCCTTTTAAATTATGTAATTGTGCCTGTCTCTCTCATCTCCTCTGGCAGGTCTTTCCAGATATTTACTACCATTTGTGTCAGACTCTTCTCCTTGGATCTCCTTTAAATTTCTCCCCTTTCACCTTGAACTTATGCCCTCTGCCTTTGGACTCCCCTGCCCTGGGGAGTAAAGGTTGAGTCTGCACCCTCCATGATTTTATGAACACCTATAAGGTCACTCCTCAGTATCCTACTTGCTCGTGAGAACAAGCCCAGCCAGTCCAATCTCTCCTGATAGCCACCACCATCCATGCAGGGCAGCATCCTAGCAAATCTCTTCTCCGTTGCTGCCACATCCTTCCGGTGGTGATGAACTGCTCGTGATTTGGAACTTGCTGCCAGAAGAGGCAGCAGAAGCAGATTCAACAGGATCTTTCCACAGAGAACTGCAAAAATATGTTCAAAGAAAGTACAAATTTGGCAGGCTGTGATTGGGGGGGAAGAGTAAGAAGTGGGATGCTTTTAACACTTCATTTAAATGTAGGTAACCAAAAGATTTGTTAGACAGCTCCCCGGTTGCCCTCTCATTGAATACTTCATTGGGCCATTTCAGAAGGTAGCTAAGAGTTGATCTTGTTATTGGACTTCAGTTAAAGAGCAGACTGGAGAAAGAGAGAGGATCTTTTAAGCTACACAGAGCTTAGAAGAATAGAGGGCTATGCGGGAGGACTCTAGGAAGCTGCTAGAGTAGGTTTCATGGTCGGCATAGCTTTGTGGGCCGAAAGGCCTGTATTGTGCAGTAGATTTCTATGTTATTATGCTTCTTCCCTGAGGGATGATGGCAAACTATTTGAGATTTATAACAGGCTGGTACTCCCATGGTCATCAATACTATTGCTCCAGATTGATTGAAATTACCACAGCTGCTGGGCTGAGATTTGAACATGTTGCTTGGGGCTAGTTTCCCAGTAAAAATATGCCCTATGAAATGACTGTGCAGCAACATTTCAAGTTCTTTCAAAGATCTACAATGGGCTGTAATGCCTCTCGTGCCACGTGAATCTATCGTAGCGACATGGAAGAGGTAAATGATTCTCGACTTACCTTTTCCAGAGCAGATTAACCCCTCAGGAGATTCACACAGACTCCTGCTCTCTTCCTGCGACATGCTGCAGTCCCTGGGATGTTCGCAGTGTTTCCCAAACCAGTCGTCATCACAAATACACCGTCCACACGAGCAGATGCCATTCCCTGTCAGAAGACAGGGCCCAAATCAGCAGTTGTCAGAGACAGCAGGGGGGGGGGGGGGTTATTATCCTGTAGATGCGTGTGGAGGTAACAGTTACCATTAGACCTGCCCCTGTGATCCTACACACACAATCAAAGACTGTCTTCAGTGTAGAATCTTCCTCAATGGCAGCTTTAATTGCAATTGAGTACATTATCTACAAAACAACACACTCATTAAACCTACCACATGGTAACGTTTAAGAAATTTCCAATATAATAAGTTCCTCAAATTGTTTTTTTTTTATTGACTTACAGATCATCAGGGACGTCTACAATCAGTAGTTGTATCCATCAGGGACCTTTTGGTTTTGTTTAATCAATGACAATAAACAGCTTCAATGAGTTCAATTGCCTCGCCGTTTCTGGATCCTGTTATAGTGCAGGGCCCTCCAATAACAATTGACTTGTCCAATTAATCCTGTACAGTGGACACTGTCAGGAAGTATGGTGCAGAGAAGTATTGAAAGGCTGTGGACTCAGCCAGCCCTATCGCAGGCACAAACCTCCCCACCATCGAGGACACCTTCAAGAAGTAGAGCCTCAAGAGGGCAGCGTCCATCACTCCAGATCCTCACCATCCAGGCATGCTCTGTTCTTTTATAAGGTACAACCATCGAGGAGAAGGTACAGGAGCATGAAGACCTACACTCAATTATTCAAGAACAGCTTCATCCCCTCTGCCTTCAGATTTCTGAAGGGTCCATGAACTCATCAACACTGTCTTGATATTAATCTTTTGCAATATTTAAATTATAGTAGCTTTTTTATGTCCTGCACTGTCACAAAACAACAGATTTCATGACATATATTAGCGATAATAAGCCTGATTTTGATTCTCTGAGGTTTTGGATCTACCAGACAATGAAAGAAATCTATCCATTATGTTTGTACAAAGGTTACAGTTAAAGGCCAGCAGTCAATCAAGGTGACTCAAATTTCAACTGCATATGTCATGTCGGTTCACTTTACAACCAATCACATAATAGTTTATTGTCGTCTATAGGAATACCAAACTTGTTCATTGAGCTGATAGGTCATCTCACTTGAGCTGCTTCCTGCAACTGAAGAACTGGTTTATTATTGTCACACGTGAGCTACAATGAAAAACTTTGCACACCATCCATGCAGTAGTACAAAGGAAATCACTAACAGAGTGCAGAATAAAGTGTTACAGTTACAGAGAAGGTGCAGTGCAGGCAGACAATAATATGCAAGGCCATGATGAGGTACAGTAGATTGTGAGGTCAAGGATCGAACTTATCCTACAAGAAGACAGTTCAGTAGTGTTAAAACAATAGGGACTGTCCTTGAGCCTGGCAGCACATGCCTGGAGATTTTTGTATCTTCTGCCCAATGGGAGGGGGAGAAGGAACAATTTCTGTATTTAAGGTTTTATTTCTGATAGGTCACTTCCTCAGATATAGAACCCTGGAAAGATGTGCAGTCCAAAGACTCATTTACACAGTCAAGGTCAACCCTGAGCAGATCTCCCCCTTTTCTTCACTGTTTGAGAGACACAGATTTCAGAAAAGTGGCTTAATTGTTTATCAACAGAAAAGAGAATATCTGAAGATGCTGGATGTACAAGCAACACAGACAAAAATACTGAAGGAACTCAGCAGGCCAGGCAGCATCTATGGAAAAGAGTAAACAGCCGATGTTTCGGGTCGAGACCCTTCATCAGGACTGGAGAAAAAAAGATGAGGAGTCAGAGTTCGAAGGTGGAGGGCGGAAGGAAGGAACACAAGATGAGAGGTGAAACCGGGAGGGGGGGAGGTTGAAGTACAGAGCTGGGAGGTTGACTGGTGAAAGAGGTACGGGGTTGGGAAAGGGGGATTCTGATATGAGAGGACAGAAGACCATGGAAGAAAGAAAAGGGGGAGGAGAACCAGGGGGTGATGGGCAGGTAAGGAGATAAGGTGAGAGAGGGAAAAGGGAAGGGGGAATGGTGAAAAGGGGGTCATTACTGGAAGTTTGAGAAATGAATGTTTATGCCATCAGGTTGGAGGCTATCCAGACGGTGTTGCTCCTCCAACCTGAGTGTGGCCTCATTGTGACAATAGAGGAGGCCAAGGACTGACTTGTCAGAATGGGAATGGAAGGTAGAATTAAAATGGGTGGCCACTGGGAGATACAGCTTTTTCTGGTGGATAGGTCATAAGTATTCGGTGAAGCGGTCTCCCAGTCTAAGTTGGGTCTGAACGATGTACACCGATAGCACCAGATACAGTAGATGACTCCAACAAACTCACTGTTAAATGTTGCCTCGCCTGGAAGGTCTGGACACTAAATGTTAGTGAGGAAGGAGGAGTAGGGGCAGGTGTAGCACTTGTTCCACTTGCAAGGATAAGTGCCAGGAGGGAGATCAGTGGGGAGGACGAATGGACAAGGGAGTTGTATAAGGGGTGATCCCTGTGAAAAGCAGAAAGTTGTGGGGAGGAAAGCTGTGCTTGGTGCTGGGATCCCACCGGATATGGCGGAAGTAACGGAGAATTGTGGGCTGGATGTAGAGGCTGGTGCGGTGGTAGGTGAGGACAAGAGGAATCCTATCCCTGGTGGGGTGGTGGGAGGATGAGGTAAGGGCAGACATGTGCAAAATGGAAGAGATGTGGTGGAGGACAGCATTGACGGTGGAGGAAGGAAGCCCCTTTCTTTGAAGAAGGAGGACATCTCCTTCATTCTGGAATGAAAAGCCTCATCCTGAGAGCAGATGTGGTGGAGCTGGAGGAATAGAGAGAAGGGGTTGGCATTTTTACAAGTAACGGGGTAGGAAGAGATATAGTCCAGGTAGCTGTGAGAGTCAGTGGGTCGATAATAGATACCAGTGGATAAGCTGCCTCAGAGGTAGAGACAAAGAGAGTCAGTGGGTTTGTAATAGACATAAGATAGAGACATGGAGATCAAGAAAGGGGAGGGAGGTGTCAGAAGTGGCAAGGTAAATTTGAGAGCGGGTGGAAGCTGGAGACAGTTGATGAAGTCGACAAGCTCAGCATGGGTGCAGGAAACAGAACCAATGCAGTGTAACAATTCCAAGCAGATTCAAAACCCCGACTCCACCACCGTCAAAATGGGTTCCAACAACCTCCAAGTGCCAATTGCACAACCTCCAACTCCAACTCTGCCCTTGACCAACAACACCTCCAGGTTAGGAGTTCATGCACTCCCGCTGCAACCCACCACCACTCTGTAATCCTGAGTCTCTCAGGTTCCTCTGCCAGCTTTTGGGTCTTCAGATACTCCATCTTCTTTTCACCCCAACCCTCCCCTCTCCTCTGACACTACCAACCTTCTTCCCCCCCCGATCCCAGCTCTCATCCGTGCTGGGTGTTCACCATCCCATCAGTAGGGCCTTTGACAAGGTCCCGCATGGGAGGTTAGTTAGGAAGATCCAGTCGCTAGGTATACATGGTGAGGTAGTAAATTGGATTAGACGTTGACTCAATGGGAGAAGCCAGAGAGTGGTAGTGGAGGATTGCTGCTCTGAGTGGAGGCCTGTGACTAGTGGTATGCCACAGGGATCAGTGCTGGGTCCATTGTTATTTGTCATCTATATCAATGATCTGGATGATAATGTGGCAAATTGGATCAGCAAATTTGCTGTTGATACAAAGATTGGAGGTGTAGTGGACAGGGAGGAAGGTTTTCAAAGCTTGCAGAGGGATTTGGACCAGTTAGAGGAATGGGCTGAAAAATGGCAGATGGAGTTTAATGCAGACAAGTGTGAGGTATTGCACTTCGGAAGGTCAAACCAAGGTAGAACATACAAGGTAAATGGTAGGACACTGAGGAGTGCAGTAGAACAGAGGGATCTGGGAGTACAGATACATAATTCCCTAAAAGTGGCTTCACAAGTAGATAGGGTTGTAAAGAGAGCTTTTGGTACATTGGCCTTTATAAATCAAAGTATTGAGTACAAGAGTTGGAATGTAATGGTGAGGTTGTATAAGACATTGGTGAGACCGAATTTAGAGTATTATGTGCAGTTTTGGTCACCTAATTACAGGAAGGATATTAATAAGGTTGAAAGAGTGCAAAGAAATGGAGGGAGTTTAGATGGAAAAACTTGATAAGATATTTTATTACACCCTCTCAGAAATCCCATTACGATAGTAACCTCCCTGTTTTCTGGAGAAATTGTGGAAATCAAAATGCAAATCATTATCATATTTTTTGGGACTGCCCTGTTATCAAAAACTATTGGAGGGGGATACACAATGTCCTACAAGACATCTTTAAATGTGAAATACCCTTGGAGAATAAGACCATATATTTTAGATATATACCTCAAGAATGGTTGAAAAGAGATAAATATTTAATGAATATACTGTTGGTGGCTGGTAAAAAGACTCTTACTAGGAAATGGTTATCACAGGAGAGCCCAACTTTAAATACATGGATGGAAATTACAATGGACATTTACAAAATGGAGAAGATAACAGCATCTGTTAATCATAAGCTGGATCAAAATTGATTCATACTGGGAAAAATGGTTTAACTACATAACGCCTCATAGGCCTGATTTTATTCTCACAAATCAATGAATCGGTTGTAAAAAAAAATCACTCCCTACTTGTACATAGTTTTTTCCTTTTGCTTGTTTTCTCTTTCCACTCTTTTCTATAAGTGTATACCCTAGATAAATACTTTGTGGAGATTTTGTGATATATATGATTATATGATATATATGTACAATGTCTGAGATACATCTTATGGAAATGTTTGTTTGATGAACTTCAATAAAAAATAAATTATAAAAAAAAGAAAGAGTGCGGAGAAGGTTTACAAGGACTTTGCCAGGACTTGAGAAACTGAGTTACAGAGAAATAGGTTAGGACTTTATTCCCTGGAGTGTAGGAGAATGAGGGGAGATTTGATAGAGGTGTATAAAATTATGATGGGTATAGATAGAGTGAATGCAAGCAGGCTTTTTCCACTGAGGCCAGGGGAGAAAAAAACCAGAGGTCTTGGGTTAAGGGTGAAGGGGGAAAGTTTAAAGGGAGTATTAGGGGGGGGGCTTCTTCATGCAGAGAGTGGTGGGAGTGTGGACTGAGCTGCCAGATGAAGTGATGAATACGGGCTCACTTTTGACTTTTGAGAAAAACTTGGACAGGTATATGGATGAGAGGGGGTTGGAGGGATATGGCCCAGGCGCAGGTCGGTGGGACTAGGCAGAAAAATGGCTCGGCACAGCCAAGAAGGGCCAAAGGGCCTGTTTCTGTGCTGTAATGTTCTATGGTTCTATCCCCTCCAATCTTCCCCTCTCAGAGGCAGAACATTCTGTTTACCATAAGGGCCTCAGTTTTGTCCCCCTGTGTCCACACCTCAGAGTGTTCAGCACCCACCACAATGCTGAGCTCTTCTTCCGCCGCCTCTGTTTCTTTGGCAAAGACTCACCACCCCGCACCATTGACCCCTTCTCCTGTCTTCACCCCTCCTCCTCTTCCTAGCCACCCCCACTCTGGTCTTCTCAACTTCACCACCCTCTCTCCAATTCTAACCTAATTCCTTCTGAACGCACTGCTCTCCACTCCCTCCGCACTAATCCTAACCTCACCATCAAACCTGCAGATAAAGAGGGAGCTGTCGCAGTCTAGCAGACTGACTTCTATCTTGCTGAGGCCCAGCAACACCTCCTCTTACCTACCCCCTGAACAGGACCCCACTAAGGAGCACCAAGCCATTGTCTTCCACACCACCACCAACCTTATTAACTCTGGGGATCTCCCATACACTGCCAGCAACCTCATCGTTCCCTTACCCTGCACCTCCTGGTTCCAGCTCGTACCCACGATCCACCAAACTTCCTGTCCAAGTAGGCCCATTGTTTCTGCTTGTTCCTGCCTCACTGTATTCATATCTGAAAAACTCAACTCATTTTTATCCTCCCTGGTTTCAGTCCCTTCCTACCTACATCTGTGACACTTCACACACTCTTGATCTCTTCAATGATTTCAAGTTCTCTGGCCCCGATCATCTTATTTTCACCATGTCCCTATGTCTCTATCCCCTATCAGAAAGGCATCAAAGCTCTCTGTTTCTTTTTGGAAACCAGACCCAGCCAGATCCCCTCCACCGCCACTCTCCTCCCATCTGACAGAACTTGACCTTATGTTCAATAATTTCTCCTTTGGCTCCTCCCATTTCCTAAAAACAAGAAGTGTAGCCATGGGTACTTACCTGGGTCCCAGCTGTAATCAGCCTTTTTGTTGGCTATGTGGAACAGTCTATGTACCAAGCCTATACTGGTGTAACTGCCCCAACTGTTCCTACGTTACATCAATGACTGCATTGATGCTGCTTGCTGCACTCATACCGAGCTAGTCGACTTCATCAACTTTGCCTCCAACTTCCACTCTGCTCTCAAATTTACCTGGTCCATTTCTGACACCTCCCTCCCCTTTCTTGATCTCTTTGTCTCTGCCTCTGAGGCAGCTTATCCACTGGTGTCTATTATAAACCCACTGATTCTCACAACTTCCTGGACTATACCTCTTCCCACCCTGTTACCTGTAAAAATGCCAACCCCTTCTCTCTGTTCCTCCAGCTCCACCACATCTGCTCTCAGGATGAGGTTTTTCATTCCAGAATGAAGGAGATGTCCTTCTTCTTCAAAGAAAGAAGCATCCCTTCCTCCACCGTCAACCTTGCCCTCCACATCTCTTCCATTTCACGCACGTCTGCCCTCACCCCGTCCTCCCGTCACCTCACCAGGTATAGGGTTCCTCTTGACCTCACCTAACGCCTCGCCAGCCTCTGCATCTAGTATATAATTTCCCGTAACTTCCACCAACTCCAGGGGATCTCACCACCAAGCACATCTTTTTGTCACCGCCACTTTCTGCTTTCTGCAGGGATCGCTCCCTACACAATTCCCTTATCCATTCATCCCCCCCCCCTATCCCTTCCCACTGATCTTCCTCCTGGCACTTATCCTTGCAAATAGAATAAGGGCTACACCTGCCCCTGGACCTCCTCCCTCACTACCATTTAGGGTCCAGACCTTCCAGGTGAGGCAACATTCACCTGTGAGTCTGTTGGGGTCATCTACTGTATCTGGTGCTCCTGGTGTGGCCTCCTGTATATCGGTGAGACCTGATAAAGATTGGGAGACAGTTTGGCTGAGCACCTGCACTCCGTCTGCCAGAAAAAGCAGGATCTCCCAGTGGCCACCACATCCCATTCCCACTCTGAC
Organism: Hypanus sabinus; assembly: GCF_030144855.1. Classification (NCBI taxonomy): domain Eukaryota; kingdom Metazoa; phylum Chordata; class Chondrichthyes; order Myliobatiformes; family Dasyatidae; genus Hypanus; species Hypanus sabinus. Next base: position 145,361,631 of record NC_082710.1, on the reverse strand, counting down.
ATGTCAGTCCATGGCCTCCTCTACTGTCACAATGAAGCCACACACAGATTGGAGGAGCAACACCATAAATTCCTTCTGGATAGCTTCCAACCCGATGGCATGAACATCATTTTCTCAAACATCCGGTAATGCCCCCTTTCTCTATTCCCCATCCCCTTTTCCCTCTCTCACCTTATCTCCTTGCCTGCCCATCGCCTCCCTCTGGTGCACCTCCCCCTTTTCTTTCTCCCATGGCCTTCTGTCCTTCTCCAAGCCTGTATCTCTTTCACCAGTCAACTTCCCAACTCTTTACTTCACCCCTCCCCCTCCCAGTTTCACCCCTCACCTCGTGTTTCTTCCTCCCCTCCCCCCACCTTCTAACTCTGACTCTTCATCTTTTTTTCTCCAGTCCTGATGAAGGGTCTCAGCCCGAAACCTCGATTATACTCTTTTCCACAGATGCTGCCTGGTCTGCTGAGTTCCTCCAGCATTTTGTGTGTGTTGCTTTAATCATTTATCAAACTGAGATCAGCTCCACTTATCTTATTGTTTGAGTAGATGGAGGATGAGCAACACCAGTCCTCCCATATAAACTCTCACCCCAGGTTCTCTCACTCTGTTTCCTAACCTGAGCCCACCTGTGTTAACTCTCAGTCCATGGAAAAGCAGGTACTCGGACAAAGGAAATGACTGCTCAAATGGATCTCAAATGATCCACACTATTCCTGTCTTTGTTGAGGTGTCTGGCGGAAGGAATGAGGCCAGGGTAAACCGAGTGGCATCATGGACCCGGCTACTGCTCACTGGCAGGAGACCAGACCGCTGGAACAGTGTCTTACGGGAAGGGGTTAACATACTCACCGCCACAGATGATCCCATCGGTGTCCTCGCACTGGCGATCATCACACTCACAGTGTTTTCCATAGACTCGGTCATCCCCAGGGGGGAAGCAGGAACACTGACCACACTGGCATTTCCCTACAGGAAGAGCAGTCTCAGGTTAGACTCCTGAAGTCACAAAGGTGGGAACACCAATCAGTGTTACTGACACACAGCTTTACATACATCAAAACATCGAAACATGCAACGAAACATGTTGATTGCATCAATGACCAATAGTTTGAGGATGTGCTGGGGCAGTCTGCAAGTATCACCATGCATCCAGTGTCAGTTCAGGGTTCCTCCAGGACCTACTAACCCGAACCCATACGCTTTGGAATGTGGGGTGAAACCAGACCACATAGAGGAAACCCATGTGGTCACGGGTGGAACTTACAGTGCCTATGAAAAGTATTTACCCCCCCCCCCCTTTGGAAGGTTGTTTTACAACATTGAATCACAGTGGATTTAATTAGGCTTCTTTCATGTCAAAGTGAAAACCAATTTCTACAAATTGGTCTAATTTTATTACAGTTATTAAACACAAAATAATTGATTGCATAATTACTCACCACCTTTGAGTCAGTATTTATTAGACGCACCTTTGGCAGCAATTGCAGCCTTGAGTCTGTGTGGATCGGTCTCGATCAGCTTTGCACTTCTGGACACTGCAATTTCTCCCCACTCTTCTTCACTCTTCTTCTTGCTCAAACTCTGTCAGATTACAAGGGGATCATCAGTGAAGAGCCCCTTTCAAGTCCAGCCACAAATTTTCAATTAGATTGAGGTCTGGACTCTGACTTGGACACTCCAGGACATTAACTTTGTTGTTTTTAAGCTACTCCTCTGTAGCTTTGGCTTTATGTTTGAGGTCATTGTCTTGCCAGAAAACAGATCTTCACCCAACAGCAGTATTTTTTCAGATGGCATCAGGTTTTCCTCCAGGATTTTTCGATAGTTTGCTGCATTCATTTTACCCTCTACCGTCACAAGCCTTCCAGGACCTGCTGCAGTGAAGCATCCCCACAACGTGATGCAGCCACCACCGTGCTTCACGGTAGGGGTGGAGTGTTTTTGATGAAGTTGGCTTACCACAAACATTGTGTTTAGTCTGATGGCCATAAAGCTCAATTTTGGCTTCATCAGACCATAGAACCTTCTTCCAGCTGACTTCAGAGTCTCCCACATGCCTTCTGGCAAATTCTAGCTGAGATTTCATTTGAGTGTTTTTCAACAGTGGCTTTCTCTTTGCCACTCTCCCATAAAGCTGCGACTGGTGAAGCACCCGGGCAGCAGTTGTTGTCTGTGCAGTCTCTCCCACCTCAGCCACTGAAGCTGGTAACTCCTCCAGAACTGTCACAGGTCTCTTGGTGGCCTCCCTCATTAGTCCCCTTCTTGAACGGTCACTCAGTTTCTGAGGACGGCCTGCTCCATAGTTGTGCTATATTCTTTCCATTTCTTGATAATTGTTTTAACTGTACTCCAAGGGATATTCAGTGGCTTGGAAATTTTCTTACATCCAACCCCTGACTCGTGCTTTTCAATAACTTTTCACGGAGTTGCTTGGAATGTTCTTTTGTCTTCACGGTGTAGTTTTTGCCAGGATACTGACTCACCAACAGTTGGACCTTCCAGATGCAGGATTATTTTTACTACAATTGATCGAAACACCTTGACTGCACACAGGCTTATATATAGCTAGGATACCTTAACTAATTATGTGACTTCTAAAACCAATTAGCTACACCAGTGATGATTTGGTGTGTCATATTAAAGGGGGGGGGGGGTGAGTACATTAGCAATCAATTATTTTGCGTTTTATGCTTGTAATTAATTTAGATCATATTGCAAAGATCTGTTTTCACTTTGACATGGAAGAGTCTTTTTTTGTTGATCAGTGTCAAAAAAAAGCCAAAATAAATCCACTGTGATTCAGTATCATAAAACAAAAAGACATGAAAATATCCGGGGGTGTTGGGGGTGAATTCTTTTTATAGACACTGTAAGAACATTTTACTGACAGCAGTGGGATCCAGCCCAATGCTCTAATGCATTACACTAACTGCTACAGGACCATGCAAACTCCTCACTGCGACCACGGTGCCCCATGCCAGATCCCACAACAAGCCATAATGCATCCGGTTCGGAGTTTTCCATGGGGCATCATTAAACATTGCTAAGGGGCGAATGTGGACATGCAAAATTCCTTTAGCATCCTGAGCCTCAGATCTCCTCAGTTTGCAAGATATTGTTCCACTTTCACACCAACCCACCCCCACCCTCTCCACCACAACCACGGTCAGCCTGATGGGGAAATTCAGAAACCTCCTTCGCTTGCACTTCTGGAATTGTGTTCAGTTCGGATCTGCTCCTTATATGAAGAAGGTGGAAGCTTTAGAGAGGGCAGCAAGGAGATTCACCAGGATGTTGCCTGGATTAGACGACATGTTTTATGAGGAACGGTTAAGCAGGCTAGGTTTCTTTCTGTTTTGGAGTGACTTGGTAGAAGTGTCCAGGATAGCAGGCCAGGATGGAGTGGACACCCAATGCCCTTTTCTGAGGGTGAGATGGCTAATATAAGAGCGCGTAATTTTAAGGTGATTGGAGGAAAGTACAGGGAGATGTCTGGGGTAATTTTTTTTTAAACACAGAATGTGGCAGGTGCGTGGAATTGAAATGCTAGGGGTGGTGGCAGAGGCAGATACATGAGGGATATTGAAGAGATCCTTTGACAGGCACACGGGTGAAAGAAAAATGGAGGGCTTTGTGGAAGGGAAGGGTTAAAATGTTCTTAAAACAGGTTAAAAGGTTGGAACAACACTGTGCGCTGTGTACTGTTGTATGTACTACGTTCTGTTTCCCAGGGAACGGAGAAATGCGGAGTATACCTCACAGGATGTTCTTCAGGTGAAAGGCCGAGATGAATTTAAACAATAAATATGTGAAGGAGAGAGAGAGAGAGATAGAGAGGGTGGGAGGAGCTCGATATGGAACAATCACACAGTAAGAATTACATGAATAGAAAGGCTTTCTGTCACACACTCCAAAGCTCCTTGCCACCAGTGAAATACTTCTTAAAGTGCAAACACCATTGTAATGTCAGAAACTATGGTTCTGTGCACAGTAAGGTCCTACAAACAGCCATGAGAAAATCATAAACACAAGAGATTCTGCGGGTGCTGGAAATCCAGAGCAACCTCAGAAATGCTGGAGTACCTCAGCAGGTCAGGTAGCATCTATGGAGGAGAATGAAAAGTCGACATTTTGGGGTGAGACCTTCATCAGGTCTGGACAGGGAAAAGAAACTGGGATAAGGTGGTGAGGGGACGGAGTGAAAAGTAAAAGCTGCCAGGTGATTGGTGAAAAAAAGTGAGGCTGGAGTAAGTTATGGCTCAAAGTCAGCTGACAGCTATATACAGGCTGTGCTAAGATAGAGACAGGGAGATCTCAATGGCTCAATGGTTCAATTTAATATCAGAGAATATGTACAGCGTACAACCTGAAATTCTTACTCTTCACAGACATCCAAGAAAACAGCAGAGAACCCCACAGAATGAATGACAGAAAAAGGTTAGGGCTCTAAAGTTCATCCCCATCCCCGCCTGTGCATTGCACTTACAATTGGAGTGTGGCTTGAACCCACAAACCTTCCACCCTGAGCGTGGGTGGTCAACAAAGCCGAGGGCCCTGATTCTGTGTTCTAAGCTCAGCTCAGATCACATTGTCAAATGAAGGAGATAAAGAGGTTTGATCTGCAGATGTGTGTGATGTGAAGGGGCCACCACATCTGGACGTGGCAAAGTGCTGTGCCGGTTGCTAACTTGGAACTGGTTGAGTTGTTATAATCAGTCAAGGAGACAGTGATGAAGAGCCCTGTCTATATTGGCCTTGTAAGTGTCTCAGAGTCCCTGGCATCGTTAACCATTCAGAAAATTAAAAGCCTGGACTTTCGGCTCAGCTATTGAAAGTGAAGCTTGGATTTCACCAATTCACCAATCGACACATTGTTTTGTGTCAATGTTATTAACTAGCTGACAAATATCAAGGACTAAGCTCTTAAATCCTGTAATTTCTGAAATCTGTCAACATCTGTGGAGGGTTGGGATATGCAAGTCATTCCCTTCCCTCCACAGATGCTGTTCGACCCACTGAGCTCCCCAGGCAGTTAGCTTTTTCACCAGATTCCAGCATCCGCCATCTCCTGTGCAGATATTTGCAGTTTCTTGTGCACAATTTGCCAGAGTTTACTGAGTCCGCCAAGTGCAGTACATCAGCAACACTCCTCATCTTCAGGAAATAAGATGAAAGGATATCTTCAAAAGATGGTGCCTCAGAAACATCATTAAGGACCCCTATTACCCAGAACTTGCCCTCTTCACTTTACTTCGTTGAGGAGGTACAAGAGCCTGGAGACACGTGCTCAAGATTTCAGAAACACCTTCTTCCCTTCTGCCATCAGATTTATGAATGGACAACAAGCTAAACTATGAACACTATCACACTATTTTTATTCTCTTTTTTCAGCAATTAATTAATGCTTTATACTGTATGTATTTCTTATTGTAATTTATAGTATATAGTATATTGCACTATACTGCCACAAAGCAAGACATTTCACAACCTATGTCAGTGATATTAAACCTGATTCTGATACCTGGGACAACTGAATTGAGGTGTTTTAAGACAAATGCTTTCCAGAAGAGTAAATCAGGGGAAACTGCTCCCAGGGAGTTTTCTCCTATCTTCACATTGTTCTGCAAACTTACTAAGCCACCCACCCATCTAAATTTCCATCCAGGTCACTACCAGTCTCCTACCCTTTCCTGTGCTGAAGATTGAAGTGACAATGGTGTTTTTAAGATGACTAAAGGAGCCAATTGGGCAGAGGGAAACTTTACCCTTTGCGAATGACAGCATCTCAAATGAAGGGGCAGAGGAGAAGCAGTCATTTAAAACAACTTCTCCCTGAGGATGGTATATCTCTGCCCCAAGGGGTTATGGATATTAGATCACTAGAGGTATTTAAAAAGAAGATAGTTAAAAGATCACTTGATCGGGGAATTGAGGTCCATAGAGAAATGGAACAGAAGAGGATGAGGAGTGAGGTAAACCAGCCATGATCATATTGAGAGGTGGGGAAGGTTGAGGGGCTCAGTGGTCTACAAATGCTTCTATTTTCTTCTATTCTTACTTTCTATTATTATATTATATTATATAAAACTTTGGTTAAGCCACATTTGAGTATTATGTGCAATTCTCATTACTCAATTACAGGAAGGATATCTTGAGTAACACACACAAAATGCTGGGGCAATTCATCAAGTCAGGCAGCATCTATGGAGGGAAATAAACATTCAATGTTTTGGGCCAAGACCCTTCCTCAGGACTGGAAAGGAAAGAGGCAGGAAGACAGAATAAGAATGTGGAGGGAGAGGGAGTTGATAGGTGAGACCCGGTGAGGTGGAGGCTGGGAGGGGATGCCGTAAGAAGTGGACAGGAGATAGGTGGAAAAGTAAGAGACTGAAGAAAAAGGAACCTAATAGGAGAGGACAGTGGTCCATGGAAGAAAGGGAAGGAGGAGGGTCACTAGAAGGAGGAGATGTGAGGGGAAGAGAAAGGATGAGAGGGGTACCAGAGTAAGAAATGACATCTAGCACATATATGATGGGCCAAAGGGCTTGCTTCTGTGCTGTATGTTCTATGTTCTATGTTCTATGTTCTGTGTCTCACTGTTCCATGATTGACATACAAGATTGCAATGTGACAAGGGGTTTGAACAGAAGAGTTTAGTCCTCAGACACCCCACTAAAACGTCTCAGTATTTCCACCTTGCCTTCTCTTTAGAGCTCCAGTTACACTGTTTATGTCGAGCTTGAGTGCAATCTCCTTGCGAGTGTGTAATCCGGCTGAACAAGGTCAAACCTCTTCCCATCAGTTCCCTCGACAGGTATTTCCCAGAGCAAAATTGAAAATTCATTCTCCTGTGCAGAAGTCATTCACTCTTTTTGCAGAGGGCTGCAGACCAGATTCTAACAACAATTTACTTAATTTCTTCTCTCTTATATAACACATTATCTTGCACTAATTACCCTGGCACTGAAGATTACAATAACAAAATAAAGGATAGAACATTGGGAGCACGGTTCAGCCTCCACACTGTGAATCAGACGCACTGTGAATCTGACACCTCGTTGTTTAAACCATGATTAAAACAGAGTTTTTCTGGAAGACTTTAATATACTGAGGATTATGTGGTATTACAGTCTAGCTGGGGGAAAAGGGCAGGGAGGTGTGATCCTGTAATTACTACTCCAATGCATATTTTTAAAAAACTCACAACTAAAACGTTTCTGGAAATTTCTCAGATCCCAGTAGCTTCAAATATTTTGCCAGCTGTGAAAAGAAAATGAGGACGAGGCTATTTGGCCCCTCAGTCTGTACCATAATTCTATAAAATGTCACAATAGCAACCTTGCACTCGGCTGCAAGACTAAAGAATCGATTGTGAACTTCAGGAAGGGCAAAAGAGGAAAACACATGCCAGTCCTCATTGAGGGATCAGTAGTGGAAAGGCTTTGCAGTTTCAAATTCCTGGGCATCAACATCTTGTAGGATCTACCCTGGCTCCAATGTACTGGTGCAATCATAAGACCATCAGACATAGGAGCAGAACTGTTCGGCCCATTGAGTCTGATCCTCCATTCCATCATGACTGATTTATTATCCCTCTCAACCTCATTCTCCTGTCTTCTCCCCCATAACCTTGATCCCCTAATAAGAACCTACCAACCTCTGCCTTAAATATACCCAATGACTCGTCCTGCGCAGCCAGACATTGTACATATTCACCACCCTCTGGTTAAAGAGATTTTCCTCATCTCTGTTCTGTGTCCCTCAATTCTGAAGCTGTGCCCTTTGGTCCTAGATTTTGTGTACTTAACATTTCAGTAACATTGTAAGTATATTGTTTGATTAAGCATTCTTATTTAAATAATTCATTATAGGTTTTATGTAAAAATAAGAGAAATGCATATCCACAACTCCACTACGCCACACATACACAACTTGCTTAAAGTAAAAATGAAACCAAGATATATGTTATTCCTGATTGTGGTATTTTGCTTTCAATTAGTTTAACGTTTTGGAGTTACAAAACATAACTGGTGCCAAGGTATTTTTAAAATGAACCCGAGACAACTACCTACCTGTTGAAGTGCAACAAGATGTCCGAATTTAAAGAAACGCGCAGCGAGAAACGGTTGTAAAAGAAAAGCAGCATGTATTTCATTTGAGGGGATAGACATGCTCGAATTCTTTTAAAGGCAGCAAATGGACAAATTCACGGGTTCATAAACAATGAGTAATGGGTGATAATAATCATTAAAAAAGAGCAAAAATGGATGGTTACATTGGAAAGATTCACATGTATGATTACACAACATATAATTGGATATTGTATAATGAGCAAATTGAGCTGTATCTTGAAGCAAATGAAACAGCCAATGAGAAAGGAGTACCAGTTTTGCTGAGTGTAATAGGTGAAAGAACATACAGTTTGTTTACAAGTTTGACTGCTCCAACCAAACCAGCCTAATCAGTTTTGCTGATATCATGAGAGTAAAGAAGGAACACTTAGAACCAAACCATTGTTAATTGCAGAACACTTTATGTTTCATAAGCAGAACCAAAAAGAAGCGGAGTCCATTTCAGTATATGTGGCTGAATTGGAGAGATTGCCTGAGAGTTATCAGCTCAGTTATGGGCTTAATGATACACTGAGAGATTGTTCAGCTTGTGGAATCTTACAGGAAGCATTCAGAAACTCTCCTAAATGAAGCAAAACTTACACTTAAAAGAACAGTTGAAATAGCTGTATCAATGGAAACAGTAGACAGAGATACAGTTGAGTTGTAGTCAGGAATGGAAGTGAGTGTGAACAAAATTTCAATGTCTGAACAGAAACCAGCAAGTGCAAACAATTTGTTTAACTGTTGTGGCAGTGGCTCACATTCACCAGACCAATGCAGATTCAAAGTTGAAACTTGAAGAAAATGCAACAAAGAGCATGAGGGACAGACAGAAAACAAATGGACTGCATAGGAAAGAGCTAAAAAGTCAAAAAGGGCACTAACCTGCATGCTGGTGATGAACAAAAATCTGATAATAATGAGAGTGACACAGGGCTGAATAGCCTTGAGGTTTACAATGTGAAAACTAACATGAGACTATCAATATGGCTTACACCAGAAGAGGGCAATAATGGACACCGGCTCAGCTGTTATTCCACAAAATGAGTTTGAATGGCATTTCAAAGATATTAAACTGAACTATCTAAGAATCCATCTTAGCTATCCATCTAAGAATTATACTAGAGAAAAGATAACTCCTGGGGAATGACATTTGTAACAGTGAAATACACAATCATCAAATCTCATTGGCCTTGTACATGGTAAAAACAGAAGCACCTGCATTGTGGGGTTGTGATTGGCTGAGACAACTACAACTTGATTGGCAATCCGTACACCATTTGCATGCCACTTCCTTTGTAAAAGAGTCAACTGAAACAGATTAAGAATGTACTGGATGATGCCAAAGCAGTGTTCAAGGATGGTATTGGAAAACTCAAACATATCAAGGGTAAAATAAAATGAAAATGCCACACCCAGCTTTTGCAAAGCTGGTATCTTATACCATCCATGATAAAGTAGGCAGTGAGCTAGATCACATGGAGGCTGAAGAAATTCTTTCCAAGGCTGAGTGGAGCCCATGGGCAACAACAGTAGTTCCAGTAGCAAAGAAAAATGAGTCTGTCAGCATCTTTGGTGATTTAAGGTCACCATCAACCCAATAGTGAAAGTAAATCACTACCCAGATTATAGCATATCTTTGCAAATCTTTCTGGAGGGAAACACTTCAGCAAAGTGGAATTAGCTGAAACTTACCTATGGATGGAGATGGATGAACAGTCTGAAGTGTTCCTCTCCATAAACAATCACCAAGGGCTTTATCATTATAATAGGCATCTGTACCTGCACTACCACAGAGATCTATGGACCAGATGCTACAAGGCTGTCCAGGTGCTTAGTGTTACCCCGATGACAGTGTTGCTACTGGTAAGGATGACAAGTATCTCCAGAATCTCAAGACAGTGTAAAGACAGCCAAGTCCAGTTAGAAGATTATGGGCTCAGGGCACAATGCAAGTGTGAATTCTTTAAACCAAGTATCTCTTACTGTGGTCACACTATTGATGTACAAGGATTACAAAAGTGTGTTGTGAAAATACAAGCAGTGGTGGATGCCCCAAGGCCTAAAGATTTGTCAATTACTATAACAGGTTCCTGCCAAATGTGGCTACTGTGCTCCACCCCTTGAACTTATTACATTACTACAGATTGGGAAGAAATAGCAATGGGCAGAGCAGTGTGAGTTGGCTTTGAAAAAGGTGAAGAAAATGGTGATGTCAGACAGTACTCACGCGTTGTGATCAACATTATCCAGTGAAGATTGCTTGTGATGCCTTACCTTATGATGTAAGTGCAGTAATGTCACATGTTATGAGTGATGGAAATGAACACCCCTATAGCCTTTGCATCATGTCTCCTTACTGCTGCAGAGAAAAATTATGCAGAGATTGACAAAGAGGCCTTGAATCGAGTTGGGTGTGTAAGACGTTTCAATCAATACTTGTATGGGAGAGAGTTTACCCTTGTTAGTGCTTATCAACCACTCGTGTCCATTCTCAATCCACAGAAGGGTGTTCCACTAACAGCACATGCACAAATGCAGAGATGGGCTCTGTCTTATGGAATAGACAATTACAAAACTGAATTCAAACAGCATGGAAATGCTGATGGCTTTTTCCATTTACCCCTGGAAAAGGACACCCCTCGTAATATATTCCCCCTAATGCAAATTGGAAGTCCTCATATTATGGCAGAGATAACCCAAAGGGAAACCAGAAAAGATCCCACACCATCTCTAGTCTTCGTAGCTGGATTGTGCAGCGGCTATCCCAATTCCCCCATTTTTACTAGCGACAGGATGAACTTACACTTGATGTGAGGATTGAAAGCTGTTATACCATCCAAGTTGAGAATTAAAGTGTTGGACATGGTCAAAGGTTTGCTTGGGGGCCTGGGATGCTAGATCAACAGCTTGTCATGCACTGTTTCGGCTGCCAGCATGTCAAGAGCAGCCCCTCTCCATCCATAGGAATGGCCTGCATTGCTGTGGCAGAGGATTCCTGTAGATTTTGCCAGACTATTCATGGGCATAAATTTCTTGGTGGATGCACCTGCAGTGGCCAGAAGTGCTTGCAATAGACTCCACTACAGCTCCGATTGAGAAGCCTCTTCACAAGGACTGGTATTCCAGAACACTTAGTCAGTGACAATGGACCGCAGTTTGTAGCAGAGTAGTTTCAATCATTCTTAAAGATGAATGGAATAGGACATAATACATCTGCACCGTACCACCCAGCTACAAATGGCTTGACAGAAACGTTCGTCCAGAGTCTAAAGAACACACCGTGAGCAACGTCAGCAGGAACTAACACTGAACCAGAAGTTCACTAATTTAATCCTTGCATATCACAATGCAGCACACTTCACAACCAACAGCTCTCCAGCTCTGCTGTCCCTGGGTCGTCCCTTGCATTTATACTTGGATGTCTTCAAACCCAATCTCAGCAGGAGTCTGCAGGACAAACATCTGTGACAAATTGAAGGCTTCTCAAACAAGCAGGCTCAATGTTTCACTCCTGGACAATCAGTCCTGGCGAGGAACTACACAGGTGAATCAAAGTGGGTACTCTGAAAGATTAAGGACAGAACTGGACCATTCTCCTACCCAGTGGAGATTGTGTCTGATATCGTCTGGAGATCAGTTGAAAGATCAGTGTAAATTGTTAGAGCAGAAAGGTGTCAGAACCATTTCCAGCAATCCCAGAGTCAGCTCCTACAACCACCGTGGAGGAGGCCCCAGTGCCTGAGATTGCTTCACAGCCACAAGCATCACCTGCCAAGCAGAGTGACATCTCTCGTTCAGTTATCCCACAAGAGTAAGAAAGACTCCACAGTAATTAAATCTTTAGGCCTGAATGGAACAATTTAAAATTTACTATGCTGTGAATGTCTGCATATAAGTTGTGTTACAGTATACAGTATATTGTGTCTATAATTGAGATGCATTCTACATTAAGTTTATAGCTAAGCAGGGAGGAGTGCTGTGTATTTAATATTTCAGTAGTATTTAAATAATATGGTAAATATATTGTTTGATTAAGCATCTTGTTCATCTAAATAACTTGTTATGGGTTATGTGTAAAATAAGTGAATTGCATATGTCACGATGCTGCCATGTCATATGTATGCACTTCGTTTAAAGTAAAAACCAAACTATGATACGTTATTCCTAGTTCTGTGTTTTACTATTAGTTTAATGTTTTGGAGTTACAAAGCATAACACAAAACTCCCCGCTATAGGAAACATCCTCTTCACTTCCACTCTATATGGGCCTTTCAATGAGATCTCCCATTAGTTATCTAAAGTCCAGTGGGTACAGGCCCAGGGCTATCAAATACTCCTCATATGTTAAACTCTTTCATGCCTGGGATCATTCCCGTGAACCTCCTCTGGATCCTCTCCAAGGTCAGCACGTCCTTTCTTAGATATGGGGCCCAAACTGCTCACAGTCCTCCAAGCGTGTTCTGACAAATCCTCAGCATTACATCCTTGCTTTTGTATTCTGGTCCTCTCAAGATGAATGCTAACATTGCATCTGCCTTCCTTACCACCAACTCAACCTGCAAGTTAACCTTTAGGAAATCATGCAAGAGGATTCCCAAGTCGCTTTGCACCTCTGATATTTGTATTTTCTTCCCCTGTAGAAAATAGTGCGCACCTTTATTTCTTCTGCCAAAGTGCATCACCTTACTCCTCCCTGCCTCTTCTGTCCAAGTCCTTCTGCAGACACCCTGCCTCCTCAACACTACCTGCCCCTCCACCTACCTTTGTGTCATCAACAAACCTGGCCACAACGCTATTAATTCCTTCATCCAAATCGTTGACATATAACCTGGAAAGAAATGGTTTTACCTCTCACCCCTATGGCACAGCACTACTCACTGGCAGCCAAACAGAAAGGCTCCCTCCATTCCCACTCCTTGCCTCCTGTCAGTCAGCTAATCTACCAAGTATCTTTCCTGTAATACCATGGGCCCTCATCTTGTTAAGCAGCCTCATGTGCGGCTTGTCAAAGGCCTTTTGAAAATCCAAGTAAACAACATCCACTGCCTCTTCTTTGTCCATTCTGCCTGTTATTTTCTCAAAGATTTCCAAACTATTTGTTAGACAATATTTCCCCTTTAGATAGCCATGCAGACTTTGGCCTATTTTGTCATGCGTTTCCAAGTACTCCAAAACCTCATCCTTAATAGTAGACTCCAACATCTTCCCTACCACTGAAGCAGGATAACCGGCCTATAATTTCCTTTCTTCTACCTCCTTCCCTTCCTAGAGAGTGGAGTGACATCTGCAATTTTCCACTCCTCAGGAACCATTCCAGAATATAGTGATTCTTGGAAGACCATTACTAATGCCTCCACACTCCCTTCAGCTACCTCTTTCAGAACCTTGGGGTGTAAAACCATAAGCCATAGGAGCAGAATTAGCCCATTCAGCCCTTCAAGTCTGCTCCACCATTCCATCATGGCTGATCCCAGATCCCACTCAACTCCATACGCCCACTTTCTCGCCATATCCTTTGATGCCCTGACTGATCAGGATATGATTAACTTCTGCCTTAAGCATACCCACGGATTTGGCCTCCACCACAGTCTGTGGCAAAGAGTTCCACAGATTCACTACTCTCTGGCTAAAAATATTCCTCCTTACCTCTGTTCTAAAGGGTCATCCCTCAATTTTGAGGTTGGCCCTCCAGTTCTGAATACCCCCACCATAGCAAACATCCTCTCCACATCCACCCTATCTAGTCCCTTCAACATTCAGTAGGTTTCAATGAGATCCTCCCCCCCCCCCCCCCCATTCTTCTAAATTCCAGTGAGTACAGGCCCAAAGCTGCCAAGCCCGCCTCATATGTTAACCCATTCATTCCTGGAATCATCCTCGTGAAAATCCTCTGGACTCTCTCCAATGACAACACATCCTTTCTGAGATACTGGCTCCAAAACTGTTGACGATACTCTAAGTGCAGCCTGACTAGTGTCTTATAAAGGCTCAGCATTATCTCCTTTCTTTTATATTCTGTTCCCAATGAAATAAATGCCAACATTTCATTTGCCATCTTTACTGCAGATTCAACATGTAAATTAACCTTCTGGGAGTCTTGCATGAGGATTCTTAAATCCCTCTGAACCTCTAATGTTTGAGCCTTCTCCCCATTTAGATAATAGTCTAATTGTTCCTTTTACATACATTTCCCAACACTGTATTCCATCTCCATACCACCCTGTACATCACTGTATCTCTGTAACTTCCGCCACCTCCAACGGGATTCCACTACCAAGCACATCTTTCCCTCGCCCCCTTTCTGCTTTCCACAGGGATTGCTCCTTACGCAACTCCCTTGTCCATTTGTTCCTTCCCACCAATCTCCCTCCTAGCACTTATCCTTGTAAGCGGAACAAGTGCTACACCTGCGCTTACACTTCCTCCCTCACCACCATTCAGGGCCCCAGACAGCCCTTCCAGGTGAGGCGACACTTCACCTGTGAGTTGGCTGGTGTGGTATACTGCGTCCGGTGCTCCCGGTGTGGACTTTTATATATTGGTGAGACCCGGCGCAGACTGGGAGACCATTTCGCTGAACACCTACGCTCGGTCTGCCAGAGAAAGCAGGATCTCCCAGTAGCCACACATTTTAATTCCACGTCCCATTCCCATTCTGATATGTCTATCCATGGCCTCCTTTATTGTCAAAATGAATCCAAACTCAGGTTGGAGGAACAACACCTTATATACTGACTGGGTAGCCTCCAACCTGATGGCATGAACGTTAACTTCCGTTAATGCCCCTCCTCCCCTTCTCACCTCATCCCTTATTTATTTACTTACTTATCTTTTCTCCCCCCCCTCTTTTTTTTCCTCTCTCTGCCCCTCTCATAATCACTCTTTGCCTGTTCTTCATCTCCCTCTGGTGCTCCCCTCCCCCTTTCTTTCTCCCGAGGCCTCCCGTCCCATGATCCTTTCCCTTCTCCAGCTCTGTATCACTTTCGCCAATCACCTTTCCGGCTCTTAGCTTCATCCCACCCCCTCCGGTCTTCTCCTATCATTTCACATCTCCCCCTCCCTCCACTACTTTCAAATCTCTTACTATCTTTCCTTTCAGTTAGTCCTTACGAAGGGTCTTGGACCAAAATGTCAACTATACGTCTTCCTATAGATACTTCCTGGCCTGCTGCATTCCACCAGCATTTTGTGTGTTGCTTGAATTTCCAGCATCCGCAGATTTCCTCATGTTTACTGTATTCCATCTGCCACTTTTTTGCCCATTCTTTCAATTTGTCTAAGTCCTGCTGCAATCACATTGCTTCCTCAGCACTACCTAACCCTCCACCTATCTTCATATCATCTGCAAATTTTGCCACAAAGCAATCTGGTCCAGATGTCTTATCTACACTCACTCCTGCACTGCAGCATTCTTGCATTTTTGGCATTCTACTAGTGTCTCCAGCAGTGAAGACTGATGCAAAATGCTTATTAAATTTGCCCACATTTCTTTGTTCCCCATTACTACCTCTCCAGGGGTGATTTTCAGCAGTCTGATTTCCACTCTCACCTCATTTTTACTCTTTATGTATCTGAAAAAGCTTTTTATATCCTCTTTTATATTTTTGGCAAGCTTACCTTCATAGTTCATATTTCATGTTTTCTCTCTTTATGGTATATTTGGTTTCTAAAAGCTTCCCAATCCTCCATCTTCCCACTAACTTATGCCCTCTCTTTAGCTTTAATGATGCCTTTTGATTTCCCTCATCATCCCTTTATCTTTGTGATGTAGTGTATTTTTTCTGCATCTTCCAAATTTCCCTAGGAAGCTTCAGCCATTGCTGTTCCACCATCATCTCTGCTGGTGTCCACTTCCAATCACCTTTAGCCAGCTCCTCTCTCATGCATCTGTAAATCCCTTTATTCCTAATCTAATGTAATGGCATCCATTAGTCTCGCAAGACCATGGATCTGTGCCTGGAAAGTCTTGCTTCAGTCTGTGTTGGTAGAGCAGCGTCTGTTGTGGCTGTTGAGGCCCAGACGGGAGTAACAGTCTCGGCTGCAGTGACCGCACTTGAAGGCGCTGTCCTCCGGTGTTGTCTTGGTGCTGTTTTCTCAGCGAGTGCGCTTTTCTTCAGCAGCAAGCCTCAGCTTCTCTTCTCCTCCTTTTAGACCTCTGCATAGTTCCAGCCTCCAGCGAGAGCAGTCGCTTGCAATGTCCTCCCACCTCTCGACGTTCATGTTCAGAACCCTTTACTTGTGTTCCACTGTAATACTATAAGAATATCAGAGTCTAAGTAGGCCATTCGGCCCATTAAGTCTGCTCCTCAATTCAATCATGGGCTGATCCAATTCTTCCTGTCATCTCCACTCTCCTGCCTTCACCCCATACCCTTTGATGCCCTGGCTAATTAAGAATCTAATACTGATATATCCAACTTTATTTTCTCCCTCTCAAACTGCAGGGTGAATTTTATCATATTATTATCACTGTCTCCTTAGGATTCCTTTACCTTAAACTCAATAATGAAATATGGGTTATTACATTACAATCCCCTAGTGGGCTCAACAACAGGCTGCTCGCAAAAGCCATCTTGTAGGCATTCTACAAATTGCCCCTCTAGGGATCCAGCACCAGCTGGATTTTTCCAATCTACTTGCATATTGAAATCTCCCATGATTATTGCAATATGGCCCCTTCTAGATGCCTTTTCTACCTCCTGGTATAATTTGCAGCCCACGTCCAGGCTGCTGCTCAGAGGCCTGCGCTATATATAACTTCCATCAGGGTCTTTTTACCCTTGCAGTTTCTTAACTCTACCCACAAGGATTCTACATCTTCCGGATCCTATGTCACCTTTTCCCAAGGACTTGATTTCATGTTTTAACCAAAAGAGCCACCCCACCCTCTCTGCCTACTGGTCTGCCCTTTTAATACAATATTTATTCTGG
Source organism: Hypanus sabinus (assembly GCF_030144855.1). NCBI lineage: Eukaryota > Metazoa > Chordata > Chondrichthyes > Myliobatiformes > Dasyatidae > Hypanus > Hypanus sabinus. The sequence continues at coordinate 145,344,592 of NC_082710.1, read as the reverse complement.
GATGTTAAGATCCTAACTATGATCTTCTTTCAGCCACGACTCATAATGCCCACAACATCATACCTGCCTACCTCTAACCGTGCTACAAGATCATCTACCTTACTCCGTATAGAGCGTGTATCCAAATATAACACCTTCAGTCCTGTCTCTGTCATCCCATTTGATTTTGGCCACTGTTACACTTTAACTCCTCTTACTGACTGCAATCTTGCCCTGTCATCTACCTGTCCTTTCTCACAGTCTCACTACTCACTACATCTACTTGTATATAAACTACCCCATCTTCAGCTTTATCACTCCAGTTACCATCCGTACAGCTGACTTAGTTCAAACGCTCCCCAACAGCTCTAGCAAACCTGTTGGCAAGGGTATTGGTCTCCCTTGGGTTCAGTTGTAACCCGTCCTTTTTGTACGGGTCATATTCCACCTTCCCCAGAGGAGATCCCAATGATCCAGAAATTTGAAACCCTGTTCTTCAGCCTTGCTCACTGGCGTATGGCTCAGTTAACATTCCAGAGGTTACTACCTGCAGGGTCCTATTCAGCATTTTGCCTAGCTCCCTATATTCTCTATTCAGAACCTCCTCACTGACTCTGGCACCTGGGAGGCAACATACCATCTGGGTAACACACACAAAATGCTGGGGGGAGCTCAGCAGGCCAGGCAGCATCTATGGAAAATAGTACAGTCAACATTTCAGGCTGAGCCCCTTCATCAGGGCCCTACTGTCCTACCAAAGAGTCTCCACCCAAAATGTCAACTGTGTTCTTTTCCACAGATGCTGCCAGGCCTGCTGAGTTCCTCCAGCGTTTTGTGTGTGTTGCTTGGATTTCCAGCAGCTGCAGATTTTCTCTTGTTTGTAATTGGAATACCATCCGGGTGTGTCTTTCATGCCCACAGAATCTGCTTTCTGCTCTTCTGATGATGGAGTCCCCTATCACGCCTATACTCTTTTTCCCCTACTTTCCTTATGAGCCTCAAAGCCAGAGACCCAGTCCCTCTGGAAAGGTTATCCACCCAACAGTATCCAAAATGGTATGCTTATTATTGAGTGGAACAGCTACAGGGGTACTCTGTAATCTGCCTAATCCCTTTCCCTCTCCTGACAGTCACACAGGTATCTGCTACCTGCAACGTCAGGGTGACTACTCCCTGTAACTCCAGTCTATCACCTCCTCATTTTTCTGTATGAGCCGAAGATCATCGAGTTGAGGCTTCAGTTCCTTAACATGGTCTCTAACAAGCTGGAGCTCGATGCGTTTTGTGATGAAGCTATATTTCATTAGGAGCTTGAGGAGATTTGGTATGTCTCAAAAGATTCTTACAAATTTCTACAGACGTACCGTGGAGAGCATTCTATCTGGTTGCGACCCTGCCTGGTATGGAGGCTCCAGTGCACAGGAATGCAAGGGGCTGCAGAGCGTTGTGGACTCCGCCACCTCCGTCACACCACAACACCTCCCACCATCGAGAACATCTTCAAGAGGGGTCTCAAGAAAGCGGCTCTTGGACCTCCACCATACAGGACACCCCTCTTCATGTTACTACCATCAAGAAGGAGGTACAGGAGACTGAAAGACCCACACTCTAAAATTCGGGATCAGCTACTTCCCCTCAGCCATCAGATTTCTGAAGGGTCCATGAACCCATGAACACTACTTAATTATTCATTATTCTTCAGTACTATTTATTCATTTTTATAATTTATGATAATGTTATGCCTTTGCACTGTCCTGCTGCTGCAAAGCAACAAATTTCATATGATCTGTTGATGACAATAAACCTGACTCTGATTTCACTTTGGCACCACTTCCATACACTGAACCCCATATCTGCGATTCCCATGGTGTCTAAAACTCCGGCAATCTCTGCCTGCAGAACAAGCGGCTGGTTCTTCATCGTCCCTTGGGCAGAGAAACTCCCGGGAGAACTGAGTTTGGCAAAACAAAAGCGCCGGAAAACCCAAGTCCGTATTTGAGAAGCCGTCACCAAACGGCACAAACGGTAGCATGTGAGTCTCCCTGCAATGATCTCACTTGCCTAGCAGATGGTTGTGGGGGAGAACTGGCAGGAGGAGCAGACTCACTCTGCCAAGGAACTGCAGGAGCCATTGAAGAGATTCTGTGAGAGAGACTGCGAGATTGAATGAGGAGACCCAGGGAAGGAGGAGATAAAATCTAGGGAACAGTATATTTTTTGAACAATATCAAAAAAAAAACAAGCTGAGTATTAATTTTGAAGCAAATCTAAGTTAATGCCTTCTGCCAGAACCTTTGGTATGAAATGAGCCAAAATAAAGACACTGTTTTGAGTTATAACCAGTTAATGGCTACCATTAATTCCAGCCAGTAAGTCACAGCCGGTGCTAATTTACTGCCTCATTAGTGCTGCTCTGTGTCTGTCAGTCCTCCACAACCTCAACTCTCCTGTGGTTCACCGTACCATAGTCTCAGCAGTGGGGGTCTCAGGGGAACCCAGTGCTAAGGCAGCTGCAACCCTCACGTCCCACCAGCTTCCACACAAGTCGTTCCCACCGCCGTTAAACATCCTTCCCATCGAGTATCTATCCAAGTTCTGAGGCCTCCTGCGTCATCCTGGCTATTGTTTATCAAAGCGAAGGACAAAGGGACAAGCGGGAGAGGTCTGGGAACGTGTGAGTCTCGGTCCTGTCGAGGCAGTCCTAACCAGACGTCAGACCGAGGGAGGGTCACACTATGCGAGGAGTGGTACTGAGGGACCATTCCACTATGGGGGGGAACAGCACTGAGGCAGGGTCCAAGTGTGGGTGGAACAGTACTGAGGGATGTGTAGATATTAAGATCATAATAAAATAGGAGCAGAATAAGGCCAGTCAGGCTGCCAAGTCCACTCCGCCATGCCTTCATGGCTGACTTATTATCCCTCTCAACCCCTTTCTACTGCCTTCTCTTGTAATCTTTGTTGTGCTTACAAATCAAGAACCTATCCCCCTCTGCTTTAAATACACTCACTGACTTAGCCTCCACAGCTGTCTGAATCCCACAGATGGCTCAAGAAATTCCTCCTCACCTCTATTCTAAGGAGATGCTTTTGAATTCTGAGGCTATAGCCATCTTGTTCTAGACCTGCTGACTATAGGAAACATCCTCTCCACATTCATTCTGTCTAGCCTTTCAATATTTGATAGGTTTCAATGGGAATCCCCCCACCACCCACCGTATTATGTTCTTCTAAACTCCAGCAAGTACAGGCCCAGAGCTTACAAATGCTCCAAATATGTTAACCCTTTAATTCCAGGTATCATTCTCATGTATCTCTTCAATTCCAGCATATCCTTTCTTAGATAAGGGACTCAAAACTGCTCACAGTCCCCAAAGTGCAGTATGACAAATGCCTTCTAAATCCTCAGCATTACAGCCTTGCTTTTATGTTCTGGCCCTCTCAAAATGAATGCCAACATCGCATTTTCCCTCCTTACTGCAACTCAACTAACAAGTTAATCTTTACGGAACCTGGCACAAGGATTCCAAATCTTCTGATTTCTGAATTTGCTCCCCGTTTAGAGCCGGAGGATGGATATTATACTGAAAGCAGTGAATGTGTTTGCCCTGCCTGTTTGTGCTTTTCATTTGAGTCCAACAGCAGCAAGAAGCATTCTGTGGCCACACTGTGCTTGCGACTGTGGGACTACATGTGTGAAGGTCAAGGTGAGATGGGTGGTGGGTGCCAAGAACAGGGGAAGGGGAAAGAGTAAGCTCGCCTTTCTACATCAGGAGACGTCCCTGCTGTTATATACTAATGCTCAAGAAATGCATTGCATTTGCTTTCCTTGCTGCTGACTCAGCCTGCAAGTTGACCTCTGGGGAATCTTGTGCAAGGACTCCCAAGTCCCATTGCACCTCTAATTTTTCAATTTTCTCACCATTAGAAAATAACCTACACCTTTATTCCTTCTACCAAAGAGCATGACCAAACTCCTCCCTACAATATATTCCATCAGTCACTTCTTTGCCCATTCTCCCAATTTGTCTAAGTCCTTCTGCAGCTTCTCTACCTCCTCAATACTAGCAGCCCCTCCACCTATCTTTGTATTGTCTGCAAACTTGACCAAGAAGCCATTAATTTGTCATCCAGTCGTTGACATATGATGGGAAAAGAGGAGGTCCATGCAGAACATTACTAGTCACTGGCAGCAACCAGAAAAGGCTCCCTTAATTCCCACTCTTTGCCAGTCAGCCAATCTTCCTTCTATCTATGATAGCATCTTTTCTGTAATACCATGAGCTCTTATCTTGTTTAGCAGCCTTTTGTGCGGCACATTGTCAAAGGTCTTCTGAAAATTGAAGTAAACAACATCTACTGACTCTCTTTTTTCTATGTTGACAGTTATTTCCTCAAAAGAATTCTAACAGATTTGTCAGGAAAAAAATTCCATTAAGGAAACCAACCATGCTGCTCCCAAGTAGCCTGAAACGTCATCCCCAGTAATGGAATTCAACATCTTCCCGAACATTGAAGTCAGGCTAACTGGCTTGTATAATTTCCTGTCTTTTCCACCCTGCCTTCTAAAAGAGTGGAATGACATTTGCAATTTTCCAGTGCTCTGGAAACATTCCAAAATCTATTGGTTCTTGAGAGATCTCTACTAATGCCTCCAAATCTCTTCAGCTATTTCTTTCAGATCACTGGGCTGTAGTCCATCTGGTCCAAGTGACTTAGCTATCTTCAGATCTTTCAGCTTTCCAAACATCTTCTCCTTAGTAATAGCAATTACATTTACTCTGCTCCCTGAGATTCTTGAATTTCTGGAATACTGTTGGTGTCTTCCACAGTGAAAACAGATACAAAATGCTTATTAAGTTCATCCACATTCCTTTGTTCCCCATTACTATCTCTGCAGTGTCATTTTCTAGCAGTTCGATTTCCACTCTCCCAAAAATACAACTGCAGATGCTGTGGATCAAAGAATACATATACAATGCTGGAAGAACTCAGTAGGTCAGCCAGCATCCATGAGAAAAGAGTAGCCAACGTTTCGGGCCAAGACCCTCCATCAGGAATGTGGAGGTCTCGGCCCAAAACGTTGGCTACTCTTTTCTCACGGATGCTGCCTGACCTGCTGAGTTCTTCCAGCATTGTGTACATATTCTCCAATTTCCACTCTCATCTCTCTTTTGCTCTTTATACATTTAAAAAAACTTTTGGTATCCTCTTTCATATTATTGCCTAGCTTACCTTCATATTTCATCTTTTCTCTCCTTATTGCTTTCTCAGTGCTTTTCGTGGGTTTTTAAAACCTTCCCAATCCTCTCACTTTCCACCAACTTCTGCTATATTATTTTCCTCCCAGAGACTCCAGCCATTGCTGTTCTGCTGTCATCCCTGCTAGTGTCCCCTTCCAATCAACTTTGGCCAGCTCCTCTTTCATGCCTCTGGAATTCCCTTGTCTTCACTGATACATTTCTACTGCTACATCTGATTCTAGCTTCTCCCTCTTAAACTGCTGGAAGAATTCTATCATATTATGATCACTGCCTCCTCAGGGTTCATAGAGTCACATAGAAAAGTACAGCACATAAATGGGCCTTTTGGCCCATCTACTCTGTGTCAAACCATTTAAATTGCTTACCCCCTTCGACCTGCCCTTGGACCATAGCCCTCTATACCCCTGCCATCCATGTACATGTCCAAGCTTCTCAAACATTGAAATCAAGCTTGCATGCACCACTTGTATTGACAGCTTGTTCCACACTTCCACAACCCGCTGAGTGAAGAAGTTTCCCCTCATATTTCCCTTAAAATTTTCACCTTTTTTCGCAGAAATGGAGGGAGTTTGGATGGAAAAACTTGATAAGATATTTTATTACACCCTCTCAGAAATCCCATTATGATAGTAACCTCCCAGTTTGCTGGAGAAATTGTGAAAATCAAAATTTAGATCATTATCATATTTTTTGGGACTGCCCTGTTATCAAAAACTATTGGGGGGGATACACAATGCCATACAAGACATCTTTAAATGTGAAATACCCTTGGAGAGTAAGACCATATGTTTTGGATATATACCTCAAGAATGGTTGAAAAGAGATAAATATTTAATGAATATACTGTTGGTGGCTGGTAAAAAGACTCTTACTAGGAAATGGTTATCACAGGAGAGCCCAACTTTAAATACATGGATGGAAATTACAATGGACATTTACAAAATGGAGAAGATAACAGCATCAGTTAACCATAAGCTGGAACAATTTGATTCATACTGGGAAAAATGGTTTAATTACATAATGCCTCATAGGCCTGATTTTATTCTCACAAATCAATGAGTCTGTTGTCAAAAAAAAGATCACTCCCTACTTGTATATAGTTCTTTCCTTTTGCTTGTTTTTTCTTTCCGCTCTTTTCTATAAGTGTATACCCTAGATAAATACTTCATGGAGATTTTGTGATATATACGATTATATGATATATATGTACAATGTCTGAGATACATCTTATGGAAATGTTTGTTTGATGAGCTTCAATAAAAAAATTACCAAAAAAAGTTCACCTTTTACCTTTAACCCATGACCTTTCGTTGTTGTCCCACTGAATCACAGTGGAAAAAGCCTGCTTGTGTTTACTCTATCTATACCCCTCATAATTTTGTGTAACTCTATCAAATCTCCCCTCAATCTTTTACATTCCAAGGAATAAAGTCATAACCTATTCAATCTTTCCTTATAATTCAGGTCCTCCAGTCACAGCAACATCCTTGTAAATTGCCTCTGTACTCTTTCAACCTTGTTTACATTTTTCCTGTAGTAGGTGACCAACTCTGCACACAATACTCCAAATTATGCCTCACCATCGTCTTATACAACTCTTATGTCTTATATAACTCTTCTCTCTCCTGCCATCTGGGAAAAGGCACCGAAGCATTCGGGCTCTCATGACCAGACTATGTAACAGTTTTTTCCCCCGAGCCATCAGACTCCTCAATACCCAGAGCCTGGACTGACACCTTACTGCCCTATTATCCTGTTTATTATTTATTGTAATGCCTGCACTGTTTTGTGCACTTTATGCAGTCCTGGGTAGGACTGTAGTCTAGTGTAGTTGTTTTTTTTTCTCTCTGCATTGTTTTTTGCGTAGTTCAGTCTAGTTTTTGTACTGCATCATGTAACACCATGGCCCTGAAAAATGTTGTCTCATTTTTACTATGTACTGTACCAGCAGTTATGGTCGAAATGACAATAAAAGTGACTTGACTTGACTTGACTTGACTTGATACAACTTAAACATAACATCCCATCTCCTGTACTCAATGCTTTGATTTATGAAGGCCAATGTGCCAAAAGCTTTCTTTACGACACTATCTCCCTGCATCATCACTTTCAATGAATTATAGTATTCCCAGATCCCTTTGTTCTACTGCACTCCTCAGTGCCCTATGACTCACTGTGTAAGACCTACCCTTGTTGGGCCTAACGAAGTGCAACACCTTGCACTTGTCTACAATACATTCCACTTGCTATTTTAAGGGCCATTTTTCCAGCTGGATGTTTTGATAATCTTCATGGCTGTTCACTACACCCCAGTCTTGGTGTCATCCACAAATTTGCTGATCCAGTTGGCCACATTATCATCCAGATCATCGATATAGATGACAAACAACAACAGACCCAGCGCTGATCCCTACAGCATTCCACCATTCACAAGCCTCCAGTCAGAGAAGCAACCATCTACTACCGTTGGGTTCTTCCAAATGTCTAATCCAATCTACTACCTCATCTTAAATGCCAAGCAAATGAACTTTCTTGACCAACCTCTCATGCAGGACCTGGTCAAGTGTCCATGTAGACAACATCTGCTGCCTTACCTTCATCAGCTTTCCTGGTAACTTCCTTGAAAAACTCTTTAAGATTGGTTAAACATGATCCATTATCCACAGAAGCATGCAGACTATCCCTATCAGTCCAAGTCTACCTAAATGTTCATATATCTGGTCTGTTAGAACACTGTTCAATAACTCTCCCAATACCGATGTTAGCCACTCCGGCCTATAATTTCCTGATTAATTTTTAGAGCCTTTCTTAAACAGCAGAACAACATTAGCTATCCTCCAATCCTCCAGTACCTAACCTGTCACTACAGATGATTTAATTATCTCTGCTAGGGCCCGCGCAATTTCTGCACTTGCCTCCCACAGGGTTCGAGGGAATTCCTTGATAGGCCCAGGGGATTTATCCATCCTAATTTACCTCAAGACAGCAAACAGCTCCTCATCTGTCATCAGCACAGGGCCCATGACCTCGCTGCTGCTTTGCCTCACTTCTATAGATTCTGTGTCCATCTCCCTAGTAAATACAGATGCAGAAATATCCATTTGTGATCACACCCCATCTCTTTTGGCTCCACGCATAGATTACCATTCTGATCTTCCAGAGGACCAATGCTGCCTCGTGTGATCCTTTTGATCTTAGCATATCTCTGGAAGCCCTTAGGATTCTCCTTCAACTTGTCTGCTAGAGCAACATCATGCCCTCCTTCAGCCCTCCTGATTTCTTTCTTAAGTGTTCTCATACATTTCTTATGCCCCATAAGTACCTAATTGTTGCAACGAATGAGGCAAACCCAAACACAGGACACAGACACGGAGATTGAGTTAGGACACAGACATGGGCATGAGTGTTGAATAGCAAACGGGAGGGAGTGCAGGAAAGCAGGAGACAGGCAGAGTTTATCTTGACACGGAGCGTAGAAAGGGAAGCAGCAGACAAAGCTTTTCTTAGCACGGACAGACGGAGTTACACAGGTAAACCACAGTACTGGGGTAAACTTGGAATCCTTATTAAGACACGGAGAGACACAGAGTTACACAGGTAAACCTCAGAACTGGAGTTGAACTTAGAAAACTGATCTTGACTCAGAGAGACTGAGTTGCACTGGTAAATCTTGGTACTGAAGCAAAACTTAGAACTCAGAATCCTAAGTGGCCGGGAAACGTTAATTACCACACTGGTAAAACCAACGATCTGGCCACTAGTGGGCACAAACTTATCTCAAACATTTTCATGCTGCAGGTCTTGATGAAAACCAGGTGTGCCACCGCCAAAGGAAATGAGGAGAAAATGGGGAATTAACAGTCGGGACCGTGGCACAATCAAAGGGAATTAGTACCGTAGAAAATGGGGAATTAACGGTCAGGACTGTGACAGCACCCCCACCCTCCTCAACGGGAGCCTCCAGGCGAACCACCAGGCTTGTCCAGATTGTCTCGATGGAAATCTCAGATGAGGGAAGGGTCCAAGATGAAGGAGCGGGGAATCCAGGTGCGCTCCTCAGGACCGTATCCCTCTCAATCGACCAGGGTACGGAGACCCCTGCCTCGGCGGCACACATCCAGTATTCGCTGGACGGTGTAAGCTGGGTAATTGTCAATGATTCGGGCAGGTGGAGGAGGTCCAGCAGGAGGGCACAAAGGGCTGACAGATACAGGTTTCAGTTGGGAGACGTGGAACATGGGATGGATGTGCGTGGATCTGGGCAGTTTGTGTCTGACCACCGAGGGGTTGATGATGCTCTCTATGTCTAAATGTCACTCTCACCAGAGTTCTAAAGAGTTGCAACATTACGTTGTGCCCTTGAACTCAGTTCACCAACTAGTGAAGGCCTGCACACCATACACCTTCTTAATTATTTGATCAATGTGTGCAGCAACTTAGAGGGATCTTTGGCTATGACCCCATGATCCCTCTGTTCCACTACACTGTTAAGAATCCTTGAACTCTGCCTTCAAGTTCGACTTCCAAAAGTGTATCACTTCACAGTTTTCCAGAATGAACTCCATCTCTTTCTTCTCAGCCTGGCTCTGCAGACAATCAATTATATTCTTCAACAACCTTTGACACTATCCACACTGTCAACTTTTGTGTCATCTGCAAACTTACTAACTCACCATTACACTTCCTCATCTAAATCACTTTAAGAATCAGATAGAGCAGAGATTCCAGAACAGATCCCTGCAGAACATCACTCATCACTGATCTCCAGGCAGAAAATGCTCCATCTACTACCCAGCCTCTGCCTTCTGTGGTCAAACCAATTCTGAACCCGTGCAGCCAGAGTTCCCTGGATCCCATGTCTCATGACTTTCTGAATGAGCATACCATTGGGAATCTTGTCAAACACCTACTAGAAGCCATTTACATCACATCCACTGCTCTACCTTCATCAATTTGTTTTGCCACTTCCAATCCGGCTCATGAGACACCAGCTGCTCCTCACAAAGCCAACCTGACTATTCCTAATCAGACCGTGCTTCTCTAAATGCAAGTATGGAGTTATTTGTAAATATAATTAGATTGTGGTAAAGAGTCTTGAAGTGAATTTGTTGCAACAAATGAGGTGAACCCAAACGCAGGTCACATGCATGGAGATTGAGTTAGGATGCAGACATGGGCATGAGTGTTGAACAGCAGACAAGAGGGAGTGCAGGAAAGCAGGATGCAGGCAGAACTTATCAGGCATAGAAAGGGAAGCGGCAGACAAAACTCAGAACTGGAGTTGAACTCAGAATACTATCTTGACACGGAGAGACAGAGTTTCACATGTAAATCTTGGCACTGAAGCAAAACCAATGATCTGGCAACTAGTGAGTGCAAAGCCGGGGTTCTTATTCTGCAAGTCTTGATGAAAACCAGGTGTGCCGCATCAAAGAGAATTAGGAGAAAATGGGGAATTAACAGTCAGGACTGTGACACTAATTTGCTCCTACTTGCCCATAGCTGCTATGCTCCTCCTTTTATTCTTTAAGCAACACCTCAATATCTCTTGAAAATCAAGGTTCCCTAAACTTGTTATCTTTACCTTTTATTCTAACAGGCACATACAAGTTTTGCACTCTCAAAATTTCATTTTTGAAGGCCTCTCACTTATTAAGTACACCTTTGCCTGAAACCTGCCTTTCCCATTCCACAGTTGCCAGATCTTTTCTGATACCATCAAATTTGGCCTTTCTCCAATTTAGAACCCGCAGGCCAGACTGATCATTTTCCATATTTACTTTGAAGTTAACAGCATTATGATCATTAATTGCAAAGTGTTACACAAACTTCTGTCACCTACTCTGAATCATTCCCTCATAGGAGATCAAGTAATGCACACTCTTCCATTGCAACTTCTATGTCCTGATTAAGGGAACTCTCCTGAAGTCACTTGCCAAACTCAATCCCATCTAGTCCTTTTACAGCAGAGGAGGCCAGTCAACATGTGGAAAGTTAAAATCATCTACTGTAATAAACTTGTATTTCTTGTAAAAGTCTGTGACCTCTCTACAATTTTGTTCTTCCAAATCCCACAGACTGTTGGGTGGTCTATGATATAGCCCAGCTATGTGGTGATACCTTTCTTATTCCTCAGATCCACATATTAAGCCTCACTAGACGAGTTCTCCAGTCTGTTCTGACTAAGCACCAGTGACACTTTCCCTGACTAGTAACTCCTTAATCTCTTCTGCTCTGTTGCATCTAAAACGACAGAACCTCGGAATACTGAGCTGTCAGTCCTGTACCTTCGGCAACAAAGTCTCACTAAGAGCTACAATATCATAATTCCAGGTGTTGATCCAAGCCCTGAGCCCATCAGCCTTTCCCAAGATACTCCTTGCATTGAAATTCATGCAGTTCAGAACATTAGTTCCACCGTGTTCTACCTCTTGACTTTGTCTGAGATCTTAACAACATCAGTCTAAACAACCTCTCCACTATCTGTTCTGGCACTCTGGCTCCCATCTCCCTACAACTCTAGTTTAACACCGTGCGCCCCCCCCCCCCCATATAGCACTAGCAAACCTTCCTGCGAGGACAGTTGTCCACCTCCAATTCTCAGGTGTAAACCGTTTCTTCTGTACAGGTCCCACCTTCACTGAAACAAAGCCCGATGAATGAAAAATTTGATGCCCTCCCTCCTGCACCAACTTCTTAGCCACGTGTTAAACTGTATGATCTTCCTATTTCTGGCCTCACTTGCACATGGCACCAGCAGCAACCCTGAGATCACAACCATGGATGTCCTGTCCTTTAACTCCCTGAACGCACTTTGCAGAACCTCGTTACTCTTCCTACCTATGTCATTGGTACCTGCATGAACCATGATCTCTGACTACACACCCTCCCACTTGGAAGTGCTAAGGATTCAATCCGAGATGCCGTGGACCCTGGCACCCATGAGGTAGCATACTATCTGGAAATTGTGTTCTCACCCACAGAACCTCCTTTCTGTTCCCTTAACTAACAAATCCCTCATCACCACAGCTCACCTCGTCTCCCCTCTTCCCTTCTAACTCACAAAGCCAGACTCAGGACCAGAGATATGACTGTGTGACTTCCCTCTGCTAGGTCATCCCCCAACAGTATCCAAAGTGGTGTACCTTTTGTGGTGGGGTATTCTGCACTGGCTGTTAAAGCCTCTTCCCCTTATTGATACCCATTCTCCTCTGTCCTGTACCTTGGATATAACTATCTCTTTATATTTCCTATCTATTGCCCCTTCAGCCTTCCAGATGGTCTGGAGTTCATCCACTTCCATCTTCAGCTCCTTAAAGCAGAGTTTTAGAAGCTGCATAGAAGCTCTCACTATCCTGCCTAGCATCCCGACGATTCTATAGGCATCCATTAATCTCGTGAGACCATGGATTTGCGCCTTGGAAGATTTCCAGGGCGCAGGCCTAGGCAGGCTTGTATGGGAGACTGGCAGTTGCCCAAGATGCAAACCTTCCCCTCTCCACGCCACCGATATTGTCCAAGGGAGTGGCACTAGGACCCATGCAGCTTGGCCCCGGTGTCACAGAGCAATGTATTGTTAAGTGCCTTACTCAAGGACACAACACACTGCCTCAGCTGAGACTCGAACCAGTGACCTTCAGATCACTAGACCGATGCTTTATCCACTAGACCATGCACCAAAAGTGCAAATATAAAGAAGGAAACAATAATAAACTGGAAAAAAATCTACCTACAACTTCTTTGCATTCTCTCACTCAAGCCTCTCCTCACTGAAGCCTCAAAGAGCTAAAGCCTCAAATAAGCACTCTAACACTGTCCACTCCAACAACGACCACTCCACTTTTCCATGCATTATTTTCATTTGCTCTTGCCAATCAATCCTGATCACTGATTGGCCACTGTTCAAAAACGGAACTGCCGTGAACTAATACCTTAAGTATTCAATCGGCAAACCAGAGTGAGCTACGTCTCCTCACTCTTCCGATCACTGATTGGCCTCTGTTCAAGTTCTCTTAGTGTAAAGGAACCCTTTATTAAGAGAATGAAGAGATTTGAGTAAGTGCATGGGAATGGTGCTGAGGGAAAAGTTCAGTCAGAACCTTATTAAAAGGGAGAACAGCACCAAGGAATCGAGTGGCCTATTCCTTAAATTCTTATGCCCTGGTTTATATTTATCCCAGTTCCCCCCAAGATCTTGACAGGTTTGCTTTGCTGTGGTGGGATCCTGCTGTGCACCCCCCAACCCAGCTGTCCACAGGAGGCAGGCATCAGATTGAGGTGGAGTACAAAGGCAGGCCATGCCTTACCGAACAGGGTCCTCCAGCATTTTGCATGGATTTATCAAGATTTCCATCTCTTGTGTTTATAATCTCACTGGAACAGTTCAGCCTGCTCCATACTTTGTGACCAATGCCCTGTTCCCCGCCTCAGACTGAGACAGGAGGTTGTTACTGAAGAGTCACAGCAGGGTACTGGTTGAGGTGACTCATCCTCTGCTCTCTGAGCCCTGCTTCCTTGGAGATTGAAGATGGTACGTGATTATTACAGCCCACAGATACCCCAGCAACATGGTATTTATCCACTGAAAGTGTATCCTTCTTTTTGTCTTGCAGATTTGTAGCTTGTCTCCTTCAAACCAGCAGCCAACTACCCACGGAGGCAGATGAAAACAAAAATTACAATCTTTACACTTTGCATCCAGTGTGCGTTATGAGAGACTGCTGGAGAATAACCTGGGTAATTACAGTGTACGGGAGCTCTCGGAGAACTGATGCCTGCAAAAGTGGGAGCCAGGAAAGGTCAGGTCACAGGTCAAAAATCAGCTTGCACACAAATTCTAATCCGTTTCCGAGCCACTCTGCTCGGCCCTTTCATGGCTGATGCTGTCCTTGTGGTGAACCTGTGAAATTCTCCAACACAGAAGGCGGGGAGGGAACAAAGTCGTTGCATAGATTCAGGAAGGAGGTGGTGTGTGACACAGTGGCACAGCAGGTGGAGCCACTACCTCACAGTGGCAGAAGCCCAGATTCAATCCTGACCTCTGGCGGGAGGTGAGTGTATGAGTTTCCACATTCTCCCCGTGCCTGCATGGGTTTCCTCCAGGTGCTCTTGATTTCCCCATCCCTAAGACATACAGGGTAATATTTCCAACCTTCAAGTGCCTAGGTATAAATATCAATAACAACTTGCGCTGATCCATGTAAGCACTATGGACAAGTAACCTCATGACTGCCTCTAATTCCTCAGAAGGATAAGGAAACTTAGCATGCCCCCACTGACCTTCATCAACTTTTATTGAGATTTACTTTCCTCTCCAGATGCGTCATGGTTTGGTGTGTCCAAGACTGCAAGAAATTGCAGAGAGCTGTGATCTCAGCCCAGGCCTCCCCTCTGTCGATATTGTCTACACTTTCCGCAGCCTCAGGAAAGCAGCCAGTGGAATCTAGGACAGCACCCACCCTGGGCATTCCCTCTTCTCCCCTCTTCTGTTGAGCAGAAGGCACAAAACCCTGAGAACGCGTGTCAACAGATTCGAGAACAGCTTCTATCCCACTGTTACCATGCTCTTGACCACTTATGCACTAAGCATGAATTGTTGATCTCTCAACCTAGCTCATTTGACCATTGCATTTTATCTGTTGAATGCATTGCACTTTCTCTTTGACACAAGAGTCTGCATTCTTTTTCCTTTTTGTTACCTCAATATACTTGTGTATGGCATGATCTTTCAAAATGGCAGGCAAACAAAGGCTTTTCACTGTATGTGGCAACAGTAGACAATACCAATAATTGTCCTTGGTGTTGGTGGGAATGTGAGGAGAATAGAACGATATTATATTGATGGCCTGCATGGATCCATTGGGCTGAAAGGCCTGGTTCACTGCTCTATGGCAATATTTATTCTCCCTGCCAAAGGGATGGGGGAATATGGGGAGAAGGTGGGAACAGGCACTGAAGTGGGTCATCAACTACAGTGGGGCTAAATGGTGGGAAAGACCTGCATGGCCTGGTCCTGTGGCTATTTTACACATTTCTATGTTTCTGCCTCAGCTTCCTCCCACCCCTTTCCATCTCCCCCATCCTGCCATCTCTCACACAGCAGACCAGCACTTGCTGTTGATCACTTTACTGGACTGGAGTTCGTTCGCTGTGCACAGTGCCTCAGAATATGATCCACTCATACCTTGTACAGCACACACAACCTGCTAAAGAAACTAAAGTACCTGTGAAAGGAGGGAAATTGTCAGCATTTCCGGTGGAAACCCTGCATCAGGACACATGGTAACTTTCGAACCTTGGGCCAGTAGGGAAGCAGTCACTCATAAAATCATTCAGGAATTCTGCCAGACAGTAGAAGACAATTCCCACAGGTTGGGGTGGAGTTGATGAACAGGGATCAGTTTAAGGTGAAGTTAGGAGTCGGGGGACAGACACACCTACAAACTTCTACCAGTGTACAGTGGAGAGCATTCTGACTGGTTGAATCACAGCCCGGTGTGGGAACTCCACAGGAATACATGAGGCCAGAGTGAGTGGTGGAGTCAGACAGTTTCATCATGAACACAGCTCGCCACCTACAAGAGGCAATGTCTGAGGAAAGATCACCTGGGCCTTTCCGATTTCTCGATGTTGCCTTCGGACAGCAGCCTCCAGACCCATGCCCCAAGGTTCAACAGCATCTTCATCTCGGCCATCAGATTCTTGAACTGGCCTGGAAATCCCTAATTCTACCTCAAACTATATATCCTCCAACTTGAACTAATGACAGCAAGTCTATTCTTGTTTACTTTGTTGTGTGAGTTATGTTTAACTTATGTTAATTTGGTTGTGTAATTTATGATGTCGTGTTTGTAATGTACCCTCCTACTGTTGCATTCATTCTTTTTTATAACATTTACAGCCTGGGTACGTATGTCCCAGACAATGGACTTGAAACTTGAACGGGATAGAGGATGATGATTAGAGAGATGGAGAGGGTTAGGGTGTGGCTGGGACAGAGCAGAGGGACAGAATGGCCTGCTTCTGTGATGAACATTCTATGTAAAGTATAAGGCATCTCCACTATTGGACAGAGCAACAGAGGAATTCTTTGTCCAGCCACATGCTGGCCCTCAATCCTCTCAACATTCTCATTCGACCAATAACATGACTGTGCACACATATGCATGCAAATAGTTGGGTTCATGCACACGTTCATGCACACGCGTTCTCAGGCAGACACGTGCATAAGTGCCCTTTGCTTACATGCATGCATGCTATTTCTCTCTCCCTCTCTCTCTCACACACACACACTCCATATTATCTTTAGCCTGGAGTCACTGTCACATCTTGGCTTTCTATCTAATTTTGAATTACATCACCCAAGCAAATTAGTGAAGCATCAGATGTTGTAAAGAGCAGGTTAACGTGCTTCCCAGTAATAACTTCAGCTGCCATCTGTTTTCATGAAATACCATTTGAGCACAAGGTTTAACCTGGTTTTCCACTGCAGCTGCACAGTTGGATGGGGCTTGAGACTTTGCCTCCTCTCTGTGGCCAGAATCGACCTGAAGGTCACATTTTATTGACTCTTCTAGTTCTGACTTCCTGCCCTGGCCTGAGTCTCATCGCTCCATCACTGGCAGCTTCTGAGCCTGAGTTCTGGAACTATCCCTTATTCCTTCTTCCTTTCTGTGCCCAGAATTGACCTGAAGGTCACATTTTAATGATTTTTTCCTGTCATGTCCCGAGTCCAAACTCTCCATCACCTACAGCTGCCTCGGCCTGAATTTTTGAACTGTCCTAATTCCCTCCTCCTCTCTCCACCCTTTGCTCCTTCTAGACCGGGGGTCGGCAACCCGCGGCTCCGGAGCCACATGTGGCTCTTTTACGTCTGTGCTGTGGCTCCCTGTTGCTTTGGGAAATAATTGGTTGTGGCGACCCTTTTCCTGGCACATCCGAACCGACTCACAATTAGATAGCCTACGGGGGTTTGCGAGCACAGAGCTTTGGAGCCTCTGCGCCATGGGAGGCAGGTTGAGGGAGGCTTAAAAGTGAGGCTGAAGATTTCGAATAAAGTTTTTTCCTTCGACTGCAGTTACCGACTCCGTGTCGTAATTTTAGCGCTGCGTGTAGCACACCGCTACATGGTCAGTATTTAATTAAAATGTATTTTATGTTAGTTTGTTAGTTTTTGAAATGTAAATCTAAATTTGAAGATTATTGTGATCTTGAACAATCTAAATAAGACGTTGTGGCGGGCGACCCATTTCCTGACACATCCGAACCGGCTCACAATTAGCCAGCGTTCAGGCTAAGGGAGATAGCCTACAGGGGTTTGTGAGTACGTGTCTTTTGCAGCATCCGCGCCCATGGGGGGCGGGTTGAGGGAGGCTTAAAAGCAAGGCTGTTTAGTTCAAATAAAGCTATCTTTGACTGCAGTTTACTGACTGCTTGTAGCACACCGCTACAACGTGTTTTTATCGCTGGCTGTCCAGAGCGGAGGTGCTGAAACGCTTTGTCGCGTGTCTGGAAGAAGTGAAAACATTCCTGGGCAGCAAAGGGCTCACCTTTCCTGAGCTGGAACAGCCAGAGTGGCTAGAAAAGCTACACTTCATGGTAGACATGACAGCGCACCTGAACACGCTGAACACAGCTCTTCAACGGGGTAAGGACGTACAGCCCTGCACATGTTGGAGGATGTTTTGGCATTCGAGCGCAAGTTGACAGTGCTTGCCAGAGATTTACAGAAAGGCACATTGTCTCACTTCCCCAATTTGAGAGAGTTCAAACAAGGTCACGACATGATAAATTCGGAGTATTTACATTCTGCAATCATCGCAATGCAAACATCGTTTGGGAAACGCTTCTGTGAGTTCAGAGAGTTCATTATCCTTCCCTAAGCATCGATCCATCCCTACTGAATACGACTGCATTGTCAGGTGTGAGTCAACCTGAACAAGGATGATAAATATTTTAATTGCCTATTATTTAACGTATATTCATATGTTTTCATTGTTCAGTGAAATAGTCCTTTTATTTTTCAGGTTGACAGCTGGCTGACGTTATTTTTGGTTTGCTGCTGGCGGCAAATTTAAGTTTGGCGTTTTTCATAAATACAAGAAGGACTCAAATAGACGTCGAGTATTTTACTTAAAAGTAACCTTCAACCCAACGTCTTTTTTTCGGAGGTCAAAATGTTTTTGTTGCATGCAGAAATGTAATTTCGTTTTCTCTGCAGGAGTTCATCAATTTCATAAATGCAACACATTATAGTTTGTTTATACATAGCATAAAGGCAAAACAAAACGTTGTATGCAGTGTTATTTCATTTTAAATGTCAAACGGGTTTTGCGGCTCCCAGTGTTTTCTTTTCTGTGGGAAACGGGTCCAAGTGGCTCTTTCAGTGGTAAAGGTTGCTGACCCCTGTTCTAGACCCTCTTGGATCTTCTGGTTCGATTCTGGGCCCTGCAGTTGATGCAGACTGGAAGCAGGGACAGCAGCATCTCTCCTTTCTCAGAGGATATGGCATGTTATCAAAGTGACAAACTACACATGAACTTGAATGTCTCTTGATATGGAAAGGCTTGCTTTCTCATTCCACCTCTCCTGATCTCTGCACCCACCACCCTTCCTGCCCTGACCCCCACCCTACAGTCACCGACATAGTGTGGCCACAGAATGCTTCATGCTCCTGTTTGATTCAAATTGGCAGTGCAATCGCAAACGCTCGTTTTCAGTGTAACAGTCATCCTTGTATGGCTTCTTGACTTACCCAATATTGGCTTCATGCGTGGTAGGTTGTGTCTGACCAATCTTACAGAGTTTTTCGAGGAGATTACCAGGAAGGTTGATGAAGGCAAGGCTGTGGATGTTGGCTACGTGGACTTCAGAGAGGCATTTGACAAGATCCCACATGGGAAGTTGGTCAAGAAGATTCAGTCACTCGCAATTAAGATGAGATAGTAAATTGGATTAGATGTTGGTCTTGTGGGACAAGCCAGAGGGTGGTAGTAGATGGTTGCATCTCCGACTGGAGGCCCGTGACCAGTGGTGTGCTGCAGTGATCCGTGCTGGGTCTGTTGCTGTTTGTCATCTATATCAATGATTTGGGTGATAAAGTGGTTAACTGGATCAGTAAAGTTGCGGATGACACTGAGATGCTTCCCTGGTGCCATGGATTATTGATTACCTGACTGGCAGATCACAGTACCTGCGCTTGCAACACTGTGTGTCAGACAGGGTGGTCAGCAGCACTGGGGCTCCACAGGGGACTGTCCTGTCTCACTGTCTCTTCACCATCTACACCTCTGACTTCAACTACAACACAGAGTCTTGCCATCTTCAGAAGTTTTCTGATGACTCTGCCATAGTTGGATGCATCAGCAGGGGAGATGAGGCTGAGTACAGGACTACGGTGGGAAACTTTGTCACATGGTGCGAGCAGAATCATCTGCAGCTTAATGTGAAAAAGACTAAGGAGTTGGTGGTGGACCTGAGGAGGGCTAAGGCACTGGTGACCCCCGTTTCCATCCAAGGGGTCAGTGTGGACATGGTGGAGGATTACAAATACCTGGGGAAATGAATTGACAATAAACTGGACTGGTCAAAGAACACTGAGGCTGTCTACAAGAAGGGTCAGAGTCATCTCTATTTCCTGAGGAGACTGAGGTCCTTTAACATCTGCCGGATGATGCTGAGGATGTTCTACGAGGCTGTGGTGGCCAGTGCTATCATGTTTGCTGTTGTGTGCTGGGGCAGCAGACTGAGGGTAGCAGACACCAACAGGATCAACAAACTCATTCGTAAGGCCAGTGATGTTGTGGGGGTGGAACTGGACTCTCTGACGGTGCTGTCTGAAAAAAGGATGCTGTCCAAGTTGCATGTCATCTTTGACAATGACTCCCATCCACGCCATAACGTACTGGTTAGGCACAGGAGTACATTCAGCCAGAGACTCATTCCACCGAGATATAACACTGAGCATCATAGGAAGTCATTCCTGCCTGTGGCCATCAAACTTTACAACTCCTCCCTCAGAGTGTCAGACACCCTGAGCCAATAGGCTGGTCCTGGACCTATTTCCACTTGGCATGATTAACTTATTATTATTTATTTATTTGTGGTTTTATATTGCTATATTTCTTCACTATTCTTGGTTGGTGCGACTGTAACGAAACCCAATTTCCCTCGGGATCAATAAAGTATGACTGTATGTCTGTCTGTCTGAAGATTAGGGGTGTTGTGGACAGCAAAGCGGTTTATCATTGCTTGCAGTGGGAACTGGACCAGTTGGAAAAATGGGCTGAAAAATGGCAAATGGAATTTAATGCAGACAAGTGTGAGGTGTTGTATTTTGGTAGGACCAACCAGGGTAGGTTTTACACAGTGAACGGTAGGACACTGAGGAGTGTGATAGAACAAAGGGATCTGGGAATACAGGTTCATAATTCATTGAAAGTGGCTGATAGGGTCATAATGAAAGATTTTGGCACATTAGCCTTCATAAATCAAAGTACTGAGTACAGGAGATGGAATGTTATTTTGAAGTTGTGTTGGACATTGGTGAGGCCCAATTTGGAGCACTGTGTGTAGTTTTGGTCACCTACCTATAGGAAAGATGTAAATAAGGTTGAAAAAGTACAGCAAAAATTTACAAGGATGTTGCCAGGTCTGGAGGAACTGGGTTATGTGGAAAGATGAATAGGTTATTCCTTGGAACGTAGAAGATTGAGAGGAGATTTGATATAGGTATACAAAAATATGAGTGGTATAGATAGGGTAAATACAAGCAGACCATTTCCACTGAGGCTGGGTGGGACTGCAACTAGAGATCATGGGTTAAAAGTGAAAGGTGAAAAGTTTAAGGGGAATAAAATGGGAAACTATTTTCAGAGGGTCATGAGAGTGTGGAATGAGCTGCCAGTGCAAGTGATGCATACGAGCTCGATTTCAATGTTTAAGAGAAGTTTGGATAGGTACATCAACTGTAGGGATATGGAGGGCCATCATCCCACTGCAGGTTGATGGAAGTAGGCAGTTTAAATGGTTTGGCATGCACTACATGGGCCAAGAGGCCTGTTTCTGTGTTGTACTTTTTAATGACTTTGTAACTTGTACATGCAACTATAATGATGGTGCTCATCCTCTGAGAATACACACTCATTATCTGCAAATCCTTTCTCAGTATTTGATATAAGAAAGGAGGGAAGGAATGTGTGAGGATTAAGGAGAGAATTCCAGAGCCTGGGATCCAGCCACCTGAAGACAACGGTCGGATGCTGGGGGAACTCAGAGGGTCAGGCTGCCTCTGTGGAGGGGAATAATAAGCCAATGTTTCTGTCTAAGATTCTTCATCAGGACCTTGACTCTTTATTCTCTTTCATAGACACTGCTTGACATACTGAGATCTTCCAGCATTTTGTGTATGTCACACCAGGAAGTATTTGGGCAGCAGATACAAACCAGACCAGGGTGAAAATATGTCTCTTGCACGCACCTTAATGCTGTCAGATTCTTGAAGTAAACTTACTGCCTAGAGATCACCATTTCTGCCAGCATGCAGACTGCCCTCTCTCCACCTCACTCTCTTTCTCACTCTCTTCTCTCTCTGAGATACTTGGCTCGATAATTACTCGCTTGTCAAGGCTTCCAATTCACCCAGATATTTCCAAACATAATGACATGCTGCTTCCTGAACAGCGAGCAGAGCAATTTAACAAAACAAAGTGGGCAAATGTTTGATTTCCACATATTTGCTTTGGCACTGGTGGATGAGAACTCCTCAGGGAATGCACTGACTCTGGCAAACTGTTTGTTCCAGCTCTGGGGCTAATCTTCCAATGCTTTTTCCAGAGCAGTGCCAGACAGGTTGGGAATCAGAAAACACTACAGCAGGGTAAGAGGACATTCAAGTCTCTTGGGAAAAGTCTCCAGTCTATCCCGCTGACCCCTCACCCCTTTCCCCTCATCTCTGCACCTTTATCCCTTTTGATTATTTATCCTATTTGGTTTTAAAATGTTCTCAAGGAATCTTTTTTCCAATCACCTTTCATCTTCCAGATCACAAACATTACTGCAAAACCATTTCTCCTCCTCGCCTCTCTGGTTCTTCTGTTGACCCCCTTCACTCTGCCTTCTGAGCATCAAACATAGAACAGTACAGCACAGGTACAGGCCCTTTGGCCCATCACGCTTGTGTCGAACATGATGTCAAATCAAACTAAATCATTCCTGCCTCTATATGATCCACGCCCCTCCATTCCCGGCATAGTCACATGTCTGTGTAACTGCTTCTCAAACGCCACTAATGTATCTGCGTCCACCACTGCCCCTGGCAGCCGATATCCAGCATCCACCACTCTTGGTCCTCCGAGAGGACCACAACCTTGCCGTGGATTGGAGGCTTGCGTGCCTCAATGACCCAGAGAGCTATGTTGGCCGGAGTCAGGGCTTTATGCTTTGGCTCTTGGTAGGGTCACCCATGCCAAAGAGCTCAAAGAGCAGAGGCCAGTCTAAGAGTGGTCCACCAGTCCCCCAGGTACAGGAATTCAGCTCAAGGCTAACAACCCTAATTGGCAAAACAAAACTGTTACAGAAACAGCAGTGAAGAATCCTCCCATACCTGCATGTGACAGTATTCCTGAGTCTCCTCCCGGGACTTGTATGACTGACAATAGTGAAAACTGAAAGGAAGCTACTGACACGATGAAGGAAGCCCTGAACACTCCAGAGATGGAGGACCTTCATTGCTGCCCTAAACGCCAGCTGCATAATGGGCAGTAATACACCATTTTTGGTGTAAAAAACTTGCCCTGCACATCTTTTTTAAACTTCCCCTCTCTTGCCATAATTAAACAGAAGTTCCCCATGGACCCTACTCCAGGACACAGTTTTGCTTAGTTCATTCCATCAGAACAGTTTGAAAGTTTGAACACTGTCATTGAATCTCACGTTAACCATTTCCATCCGAGGGAGAACAGTTGCATCCCCCCATCTCCCCTTGGAACTCATTCACAACTGGCCCAGTAAACTTCATCCAGACCTTTCCCTGACAGCTTTCCCAAAGGATGGTCTTGAAGTTGAACAAAGCACCAGCTGGAGCTGAATCAGTGAACTGGGTAAGTCTAACATTTGGTAAAAATTCACTGCATCAGCAAACTAAAAGAGCAGTCACCTACCTCTGCCTGAACAGGGCAACGTAGACTTCCCGCGGCATTTTTTTGTGCTTTCCTCAGGAGAGAGGGGGCAGGAGACGGGATGGTCACACGTTTGGCCAGTCCAGCCCTCCTTGCAGTTACACCTTCCACAGTTGCATTGTCCGTGGCCTTTAGTGAAAAGAGGAAAGACCAAAGAGCATTCATTGTATCTTAACTCCACCTCATAGAGTCACTGACTCGTAGAGAACTACAGTATAGAAAAGACATCAAATCCCTGATGAACTGTATTTCTGCCTTCTCTCATTAACCTGCCCTCCACACCCCTCCATGTTGCCTTTAAATATTTTACCTTTCACCCTTAACCCCTAACCCCATGACCTCTAGCTCTAGTCTCACCCAATCTCAGTGGAAAAGCCTGCTTGCATTTACCCTGTCTATATCCCTCATAATTTTCTATTCCTCCATCAAATCTACCCTCACTCTCCTTCTCCCTAGGGAATAAAGTCCTAACCTACTCAACCTTTCCCTATAACACAGGTCCTTAAGTCCCGGCAACATCCTCGTAAGTTTTCTCTGCGGTCTTTCAATCAAAGGTTGAAAAGAGAAAATTTACAAGGATATTACCTCTGTTCTTCCATTATTATTACTTCAGTATTTCCTTCTGCACCACTCCAGACCACACAACAATCTCTGCACAATGCTGAGTCTTTTGTGCTTACCACAGCATTTATCGGTGTACGTACTATGACCACATAAGCTGTTTACTCTGTCAGCTTCGTGCAAACAAGAAACTTTGTTGAACCCTACTTTCCACACTAATGGACAAATGCAAATTTCTATGCAAAATCTGGGACTCTTTCATATTTGCTCTGAGGCAGACAATGGGTTCAGCTTTCCCTACATAGTGGAAAGGGCAGCCAGTTATCTTGTTGGACCCTTCCCCCCCCCCCCGCTAGTGTTGCCCCTTCCCTGTTCTATGCCCCCAGTGGGCACCTGGGCCAGACCTGGGCCAAAGGGCCTGTTTCCATGCTGCATGGCTCTGTTTTGTTCTAATTCTGCTCTTTATCGTAAATATTTATGTTTAATTTACGTTTTCCAGGTGAAGGCTGCTTATCTGATGCAACCCACCTGCAGCATTGCTGCAAGTTTCTCACTTCAGGGTGAACAGGGTATCTGACAGAAGTAACTGGAAGAAGCACAGAGCTGAG